>NW_010119498.1:0-21530 GCF_000699245.1 Pterocles gutturalis | reverse complement strand
CTCCCTCATCCCAGTCGTTGATGAATATAAATAAAGCCTATAATAAAGCCTATTAATAAACCACATTTAGTACTGTATGTGCCCACCTAACAAAAACATCGCTGCATTCGTTTTCTCCTTTTACTTGCAGTCAGTTTTGCAGCAAGCCAGCAGCATGGAACTAGTAAGTTTTCAACAAGCTGACAGCAAATTCTCTGCCTCTGGAGGCAGTAACTACTATTTCTAGTAAGTTACTTGGGATTTCTTTACCTCGGATTCTTTTCCATAGACTAAAATACTATTTGTTATGGACAGAACTCTTTCATCCATAAGCAGCAAAAAGGCTCCTGCAGAAGTGACAAATATAACTAGACTGAGCTGCAAGTAGATCAATGAGTCTGCAAGCATGTAAAATTGTTTACTCTGCATCACAGACTAAATATGAGTCAGTAGAAGAACGAGAGTCTACTATTCTTTTCTGTGAGTTTTTGATCAGCACATGTTTTAACATTTTAGTGACTTATTTTATAAATAGCATTTAGGATGAAAAGTTTCCAAACATTTCACATGTTTAAGATTCTTGGGACCTGATTTCAGTAGGTAGTTAGTATAATGCACTCCTTTGTATTTTCAATTCTAGTTATTGTCCTTCTGAGTTACAAGAGCTCAGGATGTCAAGTACAAATCTAAAAGATGAGAAAAACACAGTTAATGAATACCATTGACACTGTTAATTTAAGTCATCTTCCCAGCTTGACAAAAGGGCAACAATGCAAGCATAACTAAACACAGCCCATTTTGGATGACGTCCATCATCCTGCCCTGTCATCACCCAATGCTCCAGAAGTATGTGGGTCTTCCATGGCTTTCACATCATATCTGACATCCCTGTGTAGGACTTACATGTATTCTCTGGGCTCTGTTTTTAGGCACCTGAATCACTTCCAGGAATCCTAGAACAAAGACAGAGAAATTTCCAGGACAGCATTAAGCTGTCCTTCGTCCACTTGTGATCTCCAGCTCTGGTCACAGCACAGTTTCCAGCATTTGGAGTGATTTTCCTAACAGACAAAATGTTTCTTTGCTATGCTACCTGGAGTCATTCCAGAAGCAGGATTCTCCACCACCTCCTCCCCCCAGCAATTTTGGTTTTGGTCTTCTAGCATAATTTTTCCGTAAATATCCAAAGTCATGTTTACATGAGTCTTTCAGGAGATGGAACTATTTGCTTTCCTCCTCAGTACTTTGTCACTAGACCTAAATGAGAAATCTAATGGCAGTCATTGCACCTGAAGGATTCTTTAAACTAAAACATAGTCCCATTGTATTGTTACCTGATGGCCAGTGAGACAGAATATTTGGAATATTAGGGAAAAAAAGGAATCCTGAAACACAGAAATGGCAAAATTGTCAAGAATTAATACAAAGTAAAACCGTTCTGTGTTTGGAAGTAAACCAGACTATATGGGTACACAATGCTATGATGTTGAAACACTTTCTGCTGGAAAATTTGTTACCTGGATATTATACAGCAGCTGTTAAAGCTAGTCATTTTTAATCAGTAACTCTAGAAATTATGGCATTTTTTAAAAGAACTAGCCAAAGAACTCTCTAGATTAATAAGGCTGTTTTTCAGTAACTCCAGGAATTTGGGAATGTCCCCCAAAATGGAATAAAGCTGTTCTTGTGTCCATATTTTAGAAAAGTAAACAGGAAGATTATAACAATTACAGGCTTTCTAACCTGACACTGACCACAGATTAATGAAATACTCAGTGTGATTAATGATTAAAAAAGAATTAAGAAGAGTAATATAACTGATCCTACTGAACATAGACTTATACATTATACATGCATTGTATACATTTATACATTTTCCCATCATACATCTTTAAAAAAAATAAATTAAAGCAATAAGAGGGGGTTTTGGTAGTTGACCAGATACCACATATTCTAATTAAGAAATGGAACTAATCCTGAAGCCTAAGTAATATTTGTTAAATGAATGAAAAATCTTTCTAAATGTTCAATGAAAGTATGAATTGGGAAACATTATTGATCAGTTTTTGTCTCTTCTTAAATAATCTTTCAATCAATAATCTGAAAATAGTTACAATCAATAAAATCAGTGATTGATAAAGTATAAGGAAAGTGTAATCTATAAAGAACATGGGTCTCTGATTAATGGGCATGTGGATAAACATGAAATATTAGGGGAGAAAACATTTTTTTGTGAAAGGCGGTCACGCCTCACAAACCTATGGAAATTTTTGAAGTAGTCAAAGCATATGTGGACAAAGATTTACTTGATCTAGCCTTCTCAAATACCCAAGAGAAGTTCAGAAAAGCTCCTTTCAAAGGTTTTTTTAAGGGAAGGTCCTTAAATTGATGGGTTGAAAAGTATTTTTCTCTGATTTCTGAAACACGTAGATCTGAACAGCTTTCCCCAAACTTTATACGATCTTGCGAAAAATCATCTTTGGGTTGTCATTAGCAAGAAAGATCAACCAGAAATGAATGCATAAATGACACCAAAGCATCCAGTGACACACATATGAAAATGCTTTGTGACACTGAGTTTGCCACATACTTTCAGCATTCAGGCTTTTTACACCAGTATGGCTGGAAGGGTTAAACACAGATTTAGAGCTTTTCCTGCTAGATCTGCTAAGGGAACAGCTAAGCTGGAATTCTGGAAACTTGTGGCGGCTAAATGTTGGTCTTTGACAGCATAGTCTCTTGGTGGGTCAAAGTACAGAATTCCTCTGAATATACTGAGTACACCATTAAGGCTGAAGTTAAATGTCATTTAACAGAGGTGTAAGGGAAAAAAAGACATTGTAATGGCAGCCCAAGTGCTATTAACATAGGTCATATAAGGAAAAAAAAAATGTTTTTCTGTGACTGGACATTGAAATGTAAAAACTGGCAGACAATAGGTCAAAACATACGTCACTACAGTCTAGAACTGCAAAATCACAGACAATATAATATGTTTTGGAGTTAGTAGTTTCTGAATGACAGCTGAAATGTTCATATTTGTTTCTGTACAATTTTTCTTTACTTCCCTTTCCTTTACTTTCCTCTTCCTTTTTTCTTTCCATATCACTAGAAATAAAAAAAAAATTATTACTTTACAAGAAGATTAATAGTAGAATTTATTCAACAAGGTTATGGGATACAGATTTCCTTTGGCTTATTCTTCATCCATAGACATTATAGAAGGATGAAACCAGTTGAAATATGTAACATTAGATTTTGTGAATACAAGACCTTAGAAGCTAGAATACTGCTCATTCTGAGCTATTCCATTCTCATAAATTAACCAGCTGTAATTTGGAGGCTTACTTTTGTGTACTAGGATTGCAAGAATATTTACAAAGTAATTTTATTGTGAGCTTTACAATTATTGTACCATAACACGATCAATATATTCATATATAATTAATAGGCTATTCTTTGATGACATTCTTTGTTTTAAAAAAATTGAACACATAATAAACACCAAAAAAATTTCCTTTTAGGGGTACATTTATTCAGTATTTACTTTTTCTCCAAGAGAATCTTTGAGATATCCTTTGTTCATGTTGAATAAAGCTGTATAGGAACACACCTAACAAATTAAAAATGTTGGTTTTTTGCAGGGGTCATAGTTCAGTATGGTGTTCAAATAGCCCAAGTCACTAACTGGACTTCATTAGGATTTATTAAACTTAATACCCTTTGCTGTAAGTGCTACCTAAAAATATGTGACAATTCTTGTCATGGTACAGAATGGTGGATGAGGTACATAGTGAACAAGTAGAGGAAGCAAGTGTTGGAGTAAAGGTGCAAGAAACTGCTGGTGTTAAACTTTGTGATTCTGTTTGTCTGTTAACCTCCCTCCAGAGGTTATTCTAGTCACTTCCCCTGAAATGCAAACTCCAACAGCCTCTAATCCAAGAGATGTAGTTCACCAATCTTCTCCTGTTAACAGCAAAGTCTTCCATGTAAAAAAAAATAAATATTGTGAAGTCTTGTCACTCCC
Source organism: Pterocles gutturalis (assembly GCF_000699245.1). Classification (NCBI taxonomy): domain Eukaryota; kingdom Metazoa; phylum Chordata; class Aves; order Pterocliformes; family Pteroclidae; genus Pterocles; species Pterocles gutturalis. The sequence continues at coordinate 17,524 of NW_010119498.1, read as the reverse complement.
CTTCCCAGTAGCTCTTTCCATACTTTTGTTTCTCCCCTCCAATGCACAGTGTCAGGTGCCCAGAGATGGCATCTGTAGCCAGCCCAGAACATCTCTGACAATTTATTCCAAGTGAAAAAGAACCAAAAGGACAACTAAATTACCCCCTGGCTCTGTTCACCTGATTTTTCAGGAAAAAGACCTAGCCAGAGAACACCTCAACCTCCCCCTTTAGCAGTCAGTGCTCATGCTTGTTTCTTGTATGAGCTGGGTGAGGTCTGACCACAGCTAGACAGAAGTTAGCTACATGGGTACCCTGCTCTGCACCACAGGCTGAGAGATTCAACATAACGAACACACTGTGGCAATGCTGCCTAATTTATTTAGCTGCAATGTAATTCTCATGTAATTTCTGTGAGCAATTTCTATACATCTGCTTTATTTTTACCCCATTTGTGCCCAGTTTAGAGATAGGACATCTGGTAAGGTCCTACTGACTCCTGCTTTTGCCATTATAAACCCTTCTGCCCTTATGGGGAGCAGGGCAAACACAGATTATAAAAACCTGTTTACTATTTAAACACTCTATTTCCAACATTCTCCCAGCAATTTGTTATTTTGACCTTTGTACATATTTTTGCAGAGTGAAGATGGGAGGAAGCCAGCCTGAGACAGGTGTAGGGAGACTGAGTTATAAAGAGTTATGTGCAGAGAGCGAGAAGACTTTACTGTTAGTTCACAGACATTTTAATTTTTTTTAAAAAGGAGAGAAATATGCTTTTTTAAAAAAATATGATGTTGACTGTCAGGTGGCAGTTGGACTCCACTTTTAATGGGAGTTAGAGATCTGGCCTTTAATCCTCTGTTCTGCAAAGAGTTCTGCATAGAAATAAATGTACCCGGTACTATCACATGCCTCCAGACCATGTTTTGGAATCACTGGACAATGAGGTTTCACAGAAACAAGCATGGAGCGAACAGGGGCCTGATCTTAAGGGGAGCAAAACGAAGGATGGGGTGCAACCCAGCTCTGGCACTGAGAGGGCAGGAGTACTCACTCCAAGGGGCAGCATTAATGAAGCAGGATGGGTTTAGTGCCCCCAGCCACCTCTGTAAATTCATTCTTGCAAGCTGTACTCCAGGAACTGAACACTGATAAGTGAAGAATCAAGCCATGACTTTGCTTGTACAAATTACAACCAGAGAACCACTTACACACATACAAGAGTTTCATAACATGCCTATTAGCAGATCTAGATCTGTTCCAGGTTAAAAACACATGTTAATGTATTATTCCTCAGAAGTGATTTCCTTAGCTGCCTTAGAGAAATGGGACCTGAAGGGCAGGGCAGAGGAGAGTTTCCCTGCTGGAAAATATGCCCCTTTCCAGGTATGCACATGAACTGGCAGAAGGGCAACTTCAAGTTATGAATACACTGTGCTTCAGGCATCTGCTGGGGTTACTAGCACTAGTTCTTTCAGATCTGCTTCCAAGACCCTGGGTAGTACTTAAAGAATAAAGAGAATATTTCAATCACCAGCCACAGACAGCCACAGACAGCAGCTTATGCAGCCAGAAGAATTTTAAGACAGTTAGTTTTGCCAGGTTAAATTAAACAAGGTAGGCCATCAGTAGAAAGCAGCACTTTGTACAGATATGATTGATATGATATGATATGATATGATATTATATTATATTATATGATGATATGAACTCCCCCACAGTGTAACATGGTCATCTGTAAGCATGGCAAAGTAGGCAGTCCCTGGAGGCAGCAAATAGACCTGGACCTACTGTCTACTTTCCCCTTTCCTGAGGAGCCTGTACTGTTGGGGCCCAGTGCTCCATGTGCAAGTAAAGCATCCTTGTCCATATGTCTATAGGAGCAGTTTGCCCAAAGAGGAAAAGTTTTTTGGGCACGAGCAGGGGAAAAAAAAAAAAAAAAAAAAAAAAAAATCAACTCTCCAGGGCTCTCCCCTCAGCTCCTTATCTAATTCCACCCTTTTCCCTTCTCCCTTTCATTTTCTCTTCAAAGTTCCCGTGTTTGTCCTGGTCCTGTTATCCAGGACATTCCTTTGCTGGCAGGAAAATTCAGTTTTTACAACCATAAAGAATCTCTGAGCCAGCTCTATCTAAAGAAGAATTTTCCATTTTCTTCCATGTTTCTTTTTAACCTAGCTCTAATTGGACATTAGTGTCCTCACTGTTTGGACTTGTAATATGGCAGTGCCATTTTACCACCTTGCACCCTGCCCTGGGGCTGATTTTGCTGTGTAGCCAGGGACTGACTGCTGTCACCACAGGGCTTAGGGGAATGGTACTATGAGAAAGGCCAGGGTCCATGGAGTGTCATCTCCTGATATTAAGTTCACCTGGAAGCAGAAGTTTCCATGAATATATGAAAGGTTTGATACAAGGTTTAGACATTACAAGGCTGCTGTTGTAACTGAAGCAGATTTTTTATTACCTTTTATCAGTTGTCCTTGATCCCACACACATTTGTCCTAAACAAGGTAAAACACCTGGGACAAGAAGAAGGCTTGCAGAGAAATGGAATGGACTTTTCGTTTGCCACATTTAGTACAGAAGAGGAATGACTGCACTGGTTGGGCATTCACAAATCCTTATTCAAGCACATGCATTCAATAGTCAGGTGGCTTTTGGATAGCACAGTCTAAATGATCTGCCCAGCTTGGTCATCACATTTCCTGGCAAAGACACTCTGGCTGTCACAAATTATGGTATGTTGTTGTCTATTTATTGTCTGTCTTTTCAGGGATGAAAATATTCCTCCTAGACAAGGCACAACATATGATATGATAAACTGTGCAGTTATGGAAGTTTGTAACCCCTTCCTTTTAATAAGTGGGGTGGGCAGCATCCCTTATATCAGAACATCCGCCTTTGAAATACAAAGTAACCACAACACATGATCTGTCAAAAACTATCATGATGATAAACAATGGGGTGAGCTCCAAAATAAATAAATAAACACTGACAAATAAATTATTTGCATATTTTTCTCTCTCTCCCCAACCAGTGCTTGAAAAATGTCCCCATTCAATGTGCTTGCTCATCCACGCAGCTGCCAGCTGTGCCTCCTTCCTTCAGCAGTAGTCACATGTTACACGGTTTGCAATACCGAGTCCCTATTGCTGCAGAAACCTAAGCTATGAAATACAGCTCTCTCTGGCCCTTTAGAATTTGTGTGGAATTATGATTTCAGTGCTGCAACTAAAATCCGACATTCAGTTGAAGACTGTGGCATGCAGGAAACCAAGACAGACAGAGTACATGCAAAAATGTCCAGACACTAAGAGACATCTCCAGCAACCCTCATCTAATTAACATAAATCTGGGCTGCCAAAAGTACTAACAGCACTTGAAGCAGCTTTGAAATCCCAAATGCATGACTTCTAAATTTAGAGCTCTGTTCTTACTATATTCTGTTATGCACATGTTTAGATTTCTGTTGATTGTTTGCAGAAGAAATGTAAAGGAATTTAAAGGTTACTTGTTTAGACCGAAACCGTGGCCTACAACTGCAACTCAGTAGTGGGGGATGAAGAAAAACTCCCCTGCCAATGCAGGAATTCAGAGGGGCATCGTGATTCACAACAAGCTCAGAACTGAGGCAGCTGCTCTGCTCTTAAAAGAGGGTGAGGCTGGCAATGGCGGTGTTTGCTAGCGCGTGCAGTCCGCCCTGTTCCCTATGCCCTGCCTTTTGCAGATGCTGCAAGAAATGGTAGGTCTGCACAGCTGTTACACTCACCCGGTGCGAGATCCTGATCATAACTGTCCCCTGTGTGGATGGCACAGATAGAGGAGATAAAATGAGAGCATGGTGTAGTGGAACTGCGGAAGGTTGCAACGGGCACTGAATAAAAACACAGACCTCAAATAGAGAGGAAAAAGGTAAGGACCAATGTGGATTTTTTTGTTATTCAGGAGAGTCACCGTTACAATTATGGTACTCAATAGATACACCAATGTTTCTCATCCCCCTTAATATGCCACAGACAGCTAGATTTGGCTACAATACAGCTGTTCAGCACCACCCAATTATCCATAAAGTCTGAATTTTTAATCTGTGCATTTGTTACAGGGCTTCTACTTCAGCAATTCCCCTCAGACATTTCTCCCATGGGCTTGTAAGGCACGTCTGTACCATTACATAGCTAATAGAAGGAACACATATCCTACTCCTGCTTTTTTATCTTTCTTTTTATTTCCTGTGTGGAAGTAAAAGATCATATTTTGTATCTAGTTTCTAAAATCTAAATCTTTCTTATTTCCTGTTTCTAGACTTATTTGCACCTTCATGAAGCTGAAACTGCTTTAATGTGCTCTTTTACGTGTGCTTCTGTAATGATTAGGCTGTTTTGCTTTGTGATTATACACGCTTTTATGCCACTATGAATTCTGAGATGAATTTTCTCCTTTTTTTCTTTTTCGTACTTTATTCTCTTGTAGTTCTGTTAAGTCATAATAAAATGTATTTTGATGGGAAAATGTGATTGCAATTATTGGTCAATATCATTAAGTTTCTCCCTTTTCTCTGTTTCTGGGGGCAATTCTGTAAGAACTGTCTCCTTTTCCCAGCAACGTGAAAATTATATTTCCTAAAGTTTAAGGTCCTTTTATATCAGTAGCTCTCCCTTTTCTTTATAAGTAATTTTAGCAGAAGTCTGAAGGAGAAAGAGCATGTACTCAGTGGAGTGCACAGATACTATGGAAACAGGCAGATTGCATGATTCTAATGGATATCACCTCAGTAGTAGAGGGAATAATCACTAGGTAAGGTATTAGGTTGCTGTTAATATAACCATGAAGGCAGAGAGTGGTAACAGGATAATCCTAGTAGATACACTCAAGTGTTTAAACCAGTTTTATGGTATCCTCCACATGATAATGTAAGCAAAAGGCGTCAGATAAGGAACACATTTTTAACCATTTGTATATTAGTGAGAGGAGCCTAGATAATAAAAATAACAGCTGGAGATGCTCTTGCCTGAGAAGGATTATTCCGCATTTGGTACTGGAAATATGACAAGATGGTTGCTATGACTAAAATAACCTTTCATACTTCCAGCTTCTTCCATAAGGATAAAATGGGAAAAAAAGGCACAGGCGGGGACTTCACATCAAAGACACTGTTAGATGTTTCTTATGGCTCAGAATGGGAGGCAAATGTTATGGATGAAACACCACCATAGGAAAAAAAAAAAAATCTACTGGCCTGTTTGTAGAATCCACAAGAGAAAACGTACTCACAGTAGATAACAGGCTGTACTGCTCTTTAACATCTGCCCATAATGTGTAACAAAGCTAAAAATTTTAATAGGGGTGACTTCATCCCTGAAGATGCTTGCTCATCATCTCATGTATCACAAAATTTTCCAGAATTTCTAAAAATAATAAATGGTAGTATCTTTATGCAAAAACTCTTAAACTCAAAAAAGATAACTCAGTTTTTTGATCTTATTTAAATGAACTAAGAGTTAATTGCTACCATAAAACAAATGGTTTCCTAGATATAGATACTATGATCTGATTGCATTTACTTTGTGCAGACAGAATATATCACCAAACTATGTATGTATATACACACACATATATATATAAATGAACTTTGAGTTGGATAGCTTTTGGTATATCGTGCAATGAAACAGTCTGTCGTATAACACACTTTTAAAGTGGTAAGTATTGGCAAAATATGGAAAATGTCAAAAACTAAAATCCTGGATACCCAAAAGTGTGGTTTACAGGCAAAACAAGTTATATTGAGCAAGAAGCTATCCTAGTTAAAAGGAGAGTGAAAACAAAATAGAATATAAAATATTTATACAAAACCTGAGTATATAACAAAGTATTATAAGCTACAAGTTGAAATACATTGAGCCTGAAGAAAGACTGCATGTCCAAAAGCTTCTCTGTTTTTTCCAGTTACATCTCTCGAATTAGTAAAAAACATCCCTTCTCCTTGCAAAATTTGCACTACGTATAACCATGGCTACAACCATGTGTAATAACAAAGGGAATTTAAATGTAGGGGACCAAGGAAAACCCTAGGTTATGTATGCATATTCTAGACTGAAAACTGTAGCTAGGTATGTATATTCCATAGATGTTTTGGGGGTTATAATTTTAACAAAACACTATACCAAGCACATTCAATAAAGTGCCAGGGAATAAGAGTTTGTGACCATCAAGGAAACATAGGTTAAAATTATGTAGTTTAAAATTTACATATCTTATGAAAACACATTGCATGCAAAAGCCTTATAGAAACTAATTACAGACTTTTGAACAACCACTGATATATTTTTGCAAATATATGAAAAATGGGGAATTTTCAAAGTATTGAAAATTTTTCTGTACCAATACAATTCTGATAGAATGTTCACTCAATTATTTTAGCTTTTAGATTATAAATTTAGAATTCTATTTACAGATAATCTTGGGTGAACGAATTGTTGCCAAAGAAGCATTTTTGTCAAGATTATGAGTTTAATCAATGTGTGCTACCATAATAAATCTGGATTTCTCCAACATGCAGGACCCTTCAAAACTGACAGAGACTACACAAGTCAGGTTACAACTATCTCACTAAAAGCTCTCAGACTAGGTAGTCCTGTTTCTAAGGAAGTCCTTCAGAGATTTATTTTTATCCATATTATTTCACATATGCCAGTCATCTAAAGATGGTACAAAAGTTTTTGTTAATAAGTTTTGCAGAAAACACAAAGGTCAGCAAGGTAGATAATGAAGAGGATCATCAAGAATGATCCAAATAATCTGCTTAAAATGCCACACCCTCCAAAAATATTAATTTTATAAGACAAATACACTACCAAGTAATATACCTGGGAATAAAGAACAAATTGTGCCTACAGGCTGAGAAGTTCTGCTTTAGAAAACTGAGGCAAAAGGATCAGTTTAAAGATATTGGGGGTTAACCACCTCAACTACCAGTGCAAGTCTATGGCAAAAAATAAGAATTGATGTAATCCACAGACATATAAACCAGGAAAAATCAAGTGGTAGCGAGAGGTGGTCTTGCCTCCGTACACTGCCTTAACTGTCAAATCCCTGCTGTGGGTCTAGTTATACAGGACCCTAAGCCAAAAAGACAGACTGCCAGGTCCTTCCACACAGACCATGATAGAGATGGGCTGTGCCAGGGGCCACCCAGCAGAAATCAAGCTCCACTGGTGTGGGTCATCCCACGTGAGCCTTTGATCAAGCAGTGATTTAATGGGGTTTTGCTTTCCTCATAAGAATAGTGCAAGGAGTGCTGGTGGAGAAATCCCCTCCAGCCAGTGATGCAACAGTCTTCATTTCTCCTGTGACATGTAGCTGAGCATCCCTAAAACCTGAAAGGTTTAAATCTAAATAGTTCACTTGGTAGATGGAATTTATTAGAGGCACCTGACCCACTTCTGGCAGTGACAGTTTGGGTACTGGAGACAGCACAGCTGCAGCCAGAAGCTGCCATGCCTGGACTACGTTAGCTGTACCGCTTTCAGCACTGCTCCCAGGCTAATGCAGTTTTATTGCTTCCTGTAGCTGAGCTAATTTGTTCAGAGGTAGTGTGGGTATCTCTGTACAGCACTGCACCATGTCATGTGCATATACCTTTTATGGCCTGTAATGCACGGGTTGTCAGGCTAAGATGATCTAATAATCCTTTCTGGCCTTAAACCGCATGAAACCATCATCAGTCAGTTCCACTAATCTTCCATGAAGGAAAATAAGACACCTGAACATAGCAAGACAGTGAGATACAGCAGTAAAAATGTTGAAAATGTTTCTCAACTTCACCCTGCTCTCTCTCAAATTCTGACATAAGTTACCAGACTGAGTCTCCACCAGCACTGTCTGTGGAGACACCGAGGCACTCTCAGACTTTGCCGGGCTGGTGTAGAGGACTTACTTAGATGTGGACTTGCTACCTCCGCAGTAGCAATCAGCACAGTTTGGGGGGAGGATAAGGAAGAGATGGTCATACACAAAGTCCAGTATGGTTATCAAAACCCCTGCACGGTAGCACAAGGATTTTTAGGCAGCCAGTGGACCCATCATGTTAGGTACTGTTGGCCATGCAGCCCTTGCTATTTTCATGGCCATGAGAGAGAAACAAACAGTCTTGGCTTTACTCCCCCTCTTTTCATGTGCCTCATGTAAAATGCACTGAGAAACTTGCAATCTGGAAATGGGTAAAAGCTTTGGATCAAAAAATCCAATGGATCTTGGCCAGTCTGTGCAGAAGTTACCAGAACACGGTCTCATTGCTCCATACACAGACAACAAACAGCTGGAGGGCCTAAGCATCCACGTGACTGGGGTTTGAGAGAACCAAGCCTGGGAGATGTGCTGATTTTTTTCTGATGGCATGTGAATAGGTTTATTTTGGACAGCATCTGTTTTATTTTTTTTGTTCTCCGTTGTATGTCATGTTCCTTTAAAAAGGGAGTGACTAGGTCAGATGGACCCCCTGGAGGGACCAGAGATTCCTCCTTTCCCTGGAGAGCAGATGAGCATGCTTGAGGATTGGGTGGGAGGAGGAGGAGGAGAGGAGGAGCTCCTGGGCTTCAGGGTGTAGCAGAGAGAGGAGAGAAGAGAATGGGAGCCCTAGCGAGAAGATGGGAGCCTGCTGTTCATGGAGAGGCTCATGAAAGGAGCGGGGAACATATGCACAGCCAGGCTCCCTGGCAACAGGAAGAAAACTTCCAAGGGGTGAGAGAGGACTGCGCCGAGATTGCTGCAGCCCAGACTGAAGTTGACTGAAACCAAACCTGGGAGCAAGTACCCACCTAACACCACACGGGGGAAGAGGGGTGAAGCTGTTTACAAGCTTTTTTTTTTTTTTTTTTTTTTTGTCCTCACAGCGAGAGAGAATGTTTCATTATTTATTAAGTTAAACTTTTTCACTTCTCTTCTATACAAATTGTCTTTTTGTGTTTAAAAGACCCTTTGGTCTCTTCAGAGAGCTCACAGTAAGGAAAAAGTCTAGATCATCTTCAAAGCCCCATCTATCTTCCCAAGAGGTGTGGAACCAGAAGTGACTCCCAGTTTTGCTCCTCAGCACTAGAGATAAGTGAATGATAGAAATACTGTGAAACAGCTCATTAAATTTCATCTGTAGCGTAAAACTGCCTCCAAAAGGTGTATGAAAAATTTGAAAAAATACATTAGTTAATAACTCCTTAATAATTCTTCATTTTGTTTCAGTAGGTCAACCAGCAAAAAATGGATTTTGGTTCATTGGTAGCTGAGAAAAAAAAGAAAGGGTTTGGGTTTTATGTTTTCATGAAACATTGCAAAAGTGATGCCACCCAAAATATTTTATGTGGGTTCAAACCTTTTAAAACTGTTTTTCTCAAAAAATTGAAAGGAAATTTCAAAATGGAATGTCATTTCAAATTAAATAATTGAAATGCTTCACTTACAAAAATGTCAAAAGGAAGCATTTGATTCTTTCAGAAAATGACAAGGTTCATTTCAAATTGAAACACACAACAAAATTAACACAATTTTCTAACATGTTTTGGTATATCTCTGTCTCTGTTGCCAAAAAAAAAATAAATAAAATTAATCGGTTGAAAAATTTCACTCAGCTTCACAAACAAGCAAACATTAAGAGCTCAAAAGCATGTAAGCACTGAACTTTTTCTGTCCATTCAGACCAGAAGTGCCCCCGAAGAGCTAGTTTAGTCATAACCAGAATAGCCTACCAGAAACCCAGATCTGTTAAGAAGAAAAATTAAAAACAGATATGCCACGAATGTTTTTGTTGCTCTTTATTATTTTCCATTTTATTTTACATTCCTTCTCCCCTCCTTTTGCCCAGTCCTTCTTAGATGCCTGTGTACCAGACATTCCAGGACAGAACATCTTGTGATCTCCACACAAATACCTCCCCCAGAACAATTATGGGTCAAAGTCTCTGCTAGCAGAAATTGCCTCCCTACTTTTAACCTGAATTATGCTAGCTGGGAACCTCACCTGATAACTTCAGATACAGTGATTTTAAAAGCTTGTTTTACAGAGAGGCTTGACATATTTTGGCAGGTTTTATTACATGGATTTTCATAGGCAAGACAAATGTGTCCTGTTTGGGATTTGGAGAGGAAACAAAGCCAGTGCCAGCATCAAGAGTGGATTTCAATTATTTAAGAAATTGAATTATTTTCAGGACAAGGTGAAGGACACGCAACACTCCTTTTGCAGGCTAAGGACTCTCATGAATAAGAAGAAGATCTGAGAGGTTAAGCAGAACAGGAAAACTTGCAGCCTTTAGAACAAACTGAGCCTATAGAGTATTTTCACACATTCTCAGACCTCCCAGAAATCAACAAGCACATCAAACTGTGCTGGGGGAAGAATGCCTTGAGCTAATGCTGACCTGAAGCGCTAAGCCATATGGCCTGCTGCTGTGCCATACAGATGCCCCATCTCCAACTGTCAGCTGAGTTTATTAGTTTTATTATCACACCTCAGGAACAAAGTAACTTTGCTTTTGATTCCACGCAGGCTCCCAAAGTACCAGGTATGCATGATTCTAGGTCATGGGGAAAAATACTGTGTGACAATATGGGTTAGGTTTATGCTGTCCTTGTTTAGTAATGCTGGATGAATGTGGACCACAGCAGGCACCAGGATGCTGGAAAATAAACCAGGTAAAAACAGTTTGATGTCCCTGAGATAAAAAGTATCTGCTCTGTTCCTAATCGACTGAGTCCTCTGGCACTGATGAATTCATATGGGGGACTTCTGTTGTTTTCAGTGTTTCTCTTGAGGACAAATCTTCCTTTTGTTAAATCAATTTTAGCTTCTTTTTTTTTTTTTTTTAATTCTGAAAAACTGAATTCACTGGAAATATCTCTCACTCTCCTCTTTTCTCTTTCTTCTTTCTTTCTCTATTTCTCTTCTTCTTTCTTCTCTCTCTTCCCCTCTCTCTTTCTCAGATTGATCTTTTGAAAGCTTTTTAACATTGTAGGAATATCAAGTTTGGTCTTTGCCATTTTATTTTTTTCCTGGAGCAGCTCTGGGAAGTCTTGTGTTCTGGGTGTTCTGGCACTGTTGTATAAAGAATGAGGATATTGAACAAAGACTTTCTTTGCCCAAAATTGTAATTAGTTGCTGAAGTTGCTAACAAAAGCAGAGGCAGATGAACAAAATTATTCTAGACATTGAAAAGCTTGTACGATGACAGATTGAAGAGATAGGGACTGTTTAGGGGAAAAAAACTAGGTCATTTTTTGTTCAGAAGAAGAACCAGACTTATTAAAGCAATAAAAATTAGGTAAAAATAATATTAGCACAATTACTATGTTATTCTGTAAATCAGTGTTGCACTTTTATGTTAAATACTTTGCTCCGTTGTCTAAGGTGCCACCACAAAAGTGAAGTGGGTTTTGAAAACTATTCTAAGTATCTTAGCTCTTGGCCATACTGAGGACAGCAAGACTTCACGAGTGGACAGAGCTTTTGATAAGAAAGTCCATATCTGTTTACTGAATCTAGCTAACTGATGAGATTTACAGGATGAATTTTGTCATCTTTTGCAAAAGTCCAAATAAATTATGTCTTCCAATCTTCTTGTATTCACTCTTTTGTTATCACACCCAACAATTAAAGGAATGTGAATAGCTTACAGAGGCACAGATTTCTTTTACAGAAGCCATGGTGATCTGTCTCCATCATATTATTTTCAGCTGGATCTTTTATAATTCTGTTTTTAATTAGCATTTCAACCAAATTTCTTGGTGCTAAAGTAAGAATTCTCAGCCCTGAATTTCCCAGAATAACCTTTACAGTAAAATACCATTTGCAAGAGCTGTTCTCTGAGAGAGCAGCTATTTAGTTATGATTTCTTCTATTTCCTATTTGAACTGTTTTGACTAATATTTTATTTTTCAATTCTTGTTTTCAAAAGTCGGCATGCTATTTTTTTCCATTATTCCTCATCTCCCATAACTTAGTTAGCATCTACTTCCTCTGTAGTGCAACATGAAAGAAATTGGGTTTTATTGTAAACCCAAAGAAACTCTTCCAAGAAGAGGCCGTAGACAGGAAGGCATTACATATGGAGTAAAAATGGGCCCATGGAGGGGCTGGGGGAGAGCTCAGCAATCGAGTTACAGCACAGAAAGGTAACAGTATGGGAGAGTAGGTGTCTTACATTTACAGCAGGCGATGGATCAGTTTTAAATACCTAGTTTATGGCTCAGCTCTGCTAGTCACAGGTATGCAGGACTCTCGGTGCTTTAGCAGCCTAGCTGAGTGCAGCAGGATGTACGACCTGACCATGAACTTTTTTTTCAAACGAACAAAAACTGAGCACAGTCTGGCTGTGTTTCAGACAAATCAATTTTTGCCATCCATTTCCTAAAAAAATAGTAGTTCCAGCACAGACAATGATCTGTTTTTTACAGGCTTCCAGGCTCTGTGCTGTTTATAGTTGCAAGCCTAGGAACCGAATTCTTAATCAGAGTATTAGACAGTCAAACATTTCAGAAGAGTTTTATTTTGTCAAATACCAATGGTGGCGGGGTTTCAGACACTTACTAGCCCAAATCACACTGAGATCGATGAGCTATAGGCTTCCAGGTATGTCACTGTCTTTGAAAATGTCTTTAGGTTCAGAAATCTTCTTGAAGCAATGCCAAAATATTCCCTAAAATCAAGGCCAAGATGCTGGTGCAGCTTCTTCAGACAGACCTTAACCGCAGGAATTTACCCTTCTGTGGTATTTTGATCTGTCATCGACCCAGCCTCCCCAGTTTACTCAAATAGCACTTCTCCTATGATCTCCTATATATGTCCATGGAAGGCACACCCACCAGCCAAGTGTCTGTGGAACTATATGCTACACAATGGTTGGGTCTACAAAGCGGAGAAATGCACTCCACAGTTCATCCTGCAGGTTTGAGCCCCTATGCATCCAGTCTGGCTGATGACTGCCACAGTTCCCTTCACATGCCCACAAGAAATTATTATTCTCAAATGGAAATTAAGGTTGTGTGAGCTGCGACGGGTTTTGTTCTTACATGCGTACCTCAAATCCCTTTTGCTGACTCACAGAGCCCACGTAGCTGATTTGTGAAGTGCATTCAACATATATATAGTTCTTGAGCTTTATCACAAAAGTTAATGTGAAGTTTACATTTCATATACAGCTCCTAGGATGAAACAGGGTGTGCTCTAATGTTTAAAACTATTTTTTTGGCATATATATCTTATTTGATACAACTTCTTGATATTGTTCTGCTGAAATCTAGAGTTATATATCACACAGGATAACATGTACAAAAGAAAAGCAATTTTTAACTGTGAAGCTCAATAAATCCGTATTATTTAAAAGTACAGAATATTCAAGTATGGTAGCCAAAGTAACAATCTACCTCCTCTTCTTGTGGAATCCAACCTTTGGTCCCTCAACTGAATTTCCTCTCATGATGTTGCTGACCCCCAGGCATGTTTTAAGGAACCAGGAAAGACCAAGTGATCAGCTTCAGAGTACTCTAAAGAATTAATCTAAAAGAGCTTTGCTATAAATATCAAAAATAGAGTATGACAAATAAATTAAAATAATTAAATACAAATGCAGTGTGAAGGAAGTAATTCATGATACTGTTTTAATAAAAGTAGCCGAGAGAACAGCTGGTGCTTTCATATGCTGTAAGATATGAAGAGACAGAAACATAGTCAATCCATGAAGAGATCTTTCTTGTCCAACCTCAGACACTGAAGTTCAAGGGTCGCATTTTGTTTGTTAAAGCTGGAAGCTTCCTTATTGCAAATACAACAAGTGGATGTCTCTAATATGCTCCCTGTCTTGTGGCTCATTCTGTGTGAAGTTTCACATCATGTTTGCTCAGTGGTTACCTACAACAGTTCAGTCTTGCTGTGCGCTTGGTCCTGCCTCTTGGCTGGAAAAGCCGATTGCTTCCATGGCCCTTCACCTCTTAATATTTTCTTTGTTTTTTTTGTACTTGCCATCTTTTTTGTGACCTAATTTATGCTGAAAGTCTTAACTTGAAAAACTTAATGTATATTCCTAAACTTAGTAACAGATCTCTAAAAGTCTTTTAACATTACCACCTCCTCATTAGTATGCCTACATATGAGTCCTATTTACTGTGTAGTATAGGAGCAGTCCTTTCAGCTGTGCGCTTGTGCTGTACCTGGTATTACGAAGTCTTGATCTCCTGTATAATATTAAAGAGCAATCTTGAGTATTGATGAAAGAATTATTTTCTTCTTTTTTTAAAAAAAAAAAAGTCATAGTTACTTTCTAGTGTTAGAGGACCAACAATATTATTAAGCAAACTGTGTTAAACAAAAATCAATTAAGACAGCTGAAAGAGACAATTCTGTTAATCAGGTAAAAATAGAACAAACAATTAAAACAAAAAAAAAAAAAGCATTTTAAATGCTTTTTAAAAAATAAATGCTTTTTAAATTCCAGATTCTAGAAGTGTTTCTTTTTCAGTTGCATACTTGAAACAAGTATATTTACAGGGAAAAGATTCCTTTATAACCCATATTTTTCATTACGGTTAGAATGAATGATTTTTGATCAAGTTCACGGAAATATTTTTAGTGGATAGTGTTGACAAATCTGATAAGGTGCATAAATTCAATGGAAACACAAGAGGTGTTAGACACTACCAAAAGAAAAAAAAGAAATTAACTGATGTGCAAGTGCATATATCGTATTAACTGTGTTTGTGCAAAACCAAAAACCTATCATACATTCTTAAAAGAGTGGTGCAGAACAGTTTCTTAAATCAGTACGTTTACAGAATTGAGTTTTGTTAATTTATAAAGAAATCTCGTTAAACTTGTTGTGAAGGACGTCTGATGTGTCTGATTACTGAACTGAAGTTCAAACAACAAGAACCAGCTAATAAAGTTCCTCTGGTGAGATCATTCCCCTCCAGAGGTCACAAAGGCAAGTTCACCATTGGGAAGTCACAAGTCACACCACTACCTTCTAGAAAAGGGAGTCGCAGCAGGGGAGGCAAAGAGCGAGACAAAGGGAGGAACTTTTTATTTACTTCTGTTTTGAGAATCTGATGGCTTTAAAAAATCAAAAGACCAGAACACTATAGAAGTTTTGATTATCTAAGGATAGAATTACTCAAGACAAAATGTCATAACGGAGGCTTCTGGTTAATCAGTTGGTTTTTTTTCTCATCCTTATCACTTTCTATCATTCAAGTACAAGGACTCCACCAAATGTGTCCCAGGTGAAAAAGTTGGTGTGTGGTGTATTTGCATGAGGAACAAAATTTCAACATTGTGTACCTCTGGTGTTTGAGATAATGACATCACATAATTCTCAATAACAGTTTCAAAAATCTATGTTCAAAAGTTCAGAGGAGTTGTGACCTTCTAGGACTTCACTAATTAGCAGTTGAGGAACATCTAATAAAAGAAAAAAAGGATCATTTCACCAGTTGCCTTTTAGAGATACATTGAAAGGTCATGTGTTTTAAGGCTGAGCTGCAGAAAGCAAAATTCATTGCCTCTTGATAAGAAGGAAGAGATTTGTTCTTTTAAACTCTTGGAACCTAGACTTCAAACATAAAAAGTCTTTCTGAAAACTGAAGAAAATCTGTTAACTAGTTTGTGTTGGCATCAGTTTAATGTAGATATTTTAGAAGACTTCTGTCAAGGTTTTGGGTTTTTTTCCTGGATGTCTTACTACTAGCAAAATAATACAAGACCTCCAAACCTTCCCTAGAGCTGAAGAGTGAGCCTATACACAATATTTTAGCCACAGTGGGATCCCACTGCTGTGCTGAGCATACCCAAACACACAACCAAGTCAACAATTCATGTCATTCTTAAAACCATGTTGATATCAGAAGGAACCAAAGCACAACTCTTATTTTCAGCTAGTTTTCATTCTGTGCTCCTGATGATGGAAATGAGTCAGATGTCTGAGAAGAAATGTTCACGTGTTTAGACTTCTCATTGGCAAACTGCTGACCAGCCTTTCCCAGACAAGTGTCTTAAAATCTACACAGTTACAGGCTGAAAAGCTAGTGTCCAGATGGTCTCTCTGCCCTTCCTTCACATGATGTGAAGGAAGGCTGTAAACTTGGTTCAACTGGCAGTCTAGCGTGGCTACAAAGCCAGGAAAAGCAGTGAGAACAGATGAGTAAACCTATACAGCATTCTTTAGCAAGTTAGAAGTAGCATTATGTGTTTTTTGCACATAGCAATATTCAAACTAATATTTTGGAGTTTTCTTGATTACCATTTACGTATGAAGGACTAGTATTATGAAAAACCTTCCCCTGAAAATTCAAAGATTCTAACTTGGAGTAAAGGGTGAAGGTAAAGAATAAAGAAAACAAAGCAAAACAAGACAATTTTGTAGGAATTCCTTAACTAAATGTAAGGAACACTGGAAGTTCAACATTAATTTAGAGGAAATATCAATTTAAAGGAAAATATAAAACTAAGAACTGCAATTACCCTTGACTCTGCCCATTAATGGAAGAAAATGCATAATTATTATAAAGCTACCTGAACATTTGCAGACTATGCTGCATCAATTTTAAATTGATTTTTTTAATACCTCATGATATCACTAAACACATGAATATGTAATAGTTTTCCTCAGCATGACTACAGTTGTTCTGTTTTTTTCCTGTCTGCTTTTGGAAATACACCAGCAACCTCGAATGACTCTTTAACATACAATGGAGATAGTTGGTTGTTCTGAGAAAGGAAACTACCTGGTTTTAAATGGATACAAAGAGAACTCATGGTTCAGGAAGGTTATTTATTGGAGAAAGTAGGACTTTCTGGTTTGAGAGCAGGGTGTAGGCTTGATCTAGAAACCTGTTTCTGGGTCTGCAAATGAAGGGTATGCATACACATATATACACACAGAGGTGAATGAAGGTATGAATGAATGGGAGAAAAGCACAAAGCAGGTGAGCAGGTGCTCTCTAGTGTTAAAAGCAGTGATCAAACAGATTATGGCAATCCCAAGAAGGGGAAAGGAGCTGGCAGAGTGATTTCAAAATTGCCTAAACCAATTTTTACCCTAACAGTCGATTTCTGCACCACTGGCTAAGTATGAGGAAGAACCAGTAGAACTCCATCTGTACACTTCTGCTCGGGATAAAGCACTCCCGGGAGCCTGCCTACCAGTGCTACTTGGGCACCTGAGTGCCCCAATCTACTTGTTGACTATTCCTGCGTGGGAAGAATACGTTTTAACGTGAGCCCCTAAAATAAAGCAACCCCTCAGTTAAATCCTTAACACTTTTCCTTTACTCTGTCCGTCATCCACTTTGAAAGTGTACTGGACGCTGAAGGGATTCGGCCTCCCCCTAACTCTGAAGCAGCCTTTCCAAGACACGCTGGCCAAGTACAAAATCCAGAGGCAAAGAAGCGCTACTGACTGCCTGGCTCCAAAGGAGGATGGGGGATGGGGAGCGCTTCTTCCCCCGGCAGCATGCGGGAAGGGTGCGGGGGGGCTCCTCTCCCCTGCCTAACCCCCCCGAGCCAGCC
>NW_010119497.1:0-10732 GCF_000699245.1 Pterocles gutturalis | reverse complement strand
TATGATTCTATGATTCTATGATTCTCTTATTGGACAATATTTTCATCTGTAGCAGTTTTAAATGTGCAGCCATAGATGAGTTCATACACTCTACCACTCTGAGAACAGAAGCTGTCTTGTCTTAATTTCAAAGATCCAATTCACAGACCATCCAGTTACCTGAAACACAGGTGCAAGGTACATTACATGTCTGAACACACCTAACAATTTAGAGAGGCATTAATGAATAATTAGGTGGACTGGTGTGCTAAAAGGCATGTCCCAACAGACTGTGTGCAAGCATCTAGATGAAAGATATGAGCTGAAGGAAGACACAGTAAGTTCTGGTATATTCATGATATCATACTTTTGAAAACCATGTAGTTTTCCTGCATTGAGAGATTCAGATGGCTGGATACACAGAATTTCTGTGGGAAAAAATTCTGGATACTTCCAAGAATATGTAAAAATTGAAGAAAACCTCAGTGCTCAATTGCAATTCTGTTCATCTCTTCTGTTCTCCTCTTTCTGGTTGTAGAAAAGCTTTGCTCCTTCGTATTGGCTTATGCTAATACTTTGTGCCTTTCTTCCGTTTCCTACATCCATGGTCTTAATATAGTTGTGTTACCTGGATTTAGCATTATTGTTTTACATACAGTGCAGACTGACACCGAATTAACTTTTCTTGGGTCATTTCTATTTAGACAAAAGTGTAGGTGATCTCTCTGCTTCTGAACTTTTATTCCTTCAAGCCTGCTTTTCCTTTTGAGTTGCCTACATATATATCTCAAAGCAGTGGTGGGAAGACATGAACATGCTAAGTTTCCTCTTGATGTAAAGTTAGGAGTAATCATACTGTCCTTCATTGTCAGTATTTTGGTGACTTCTGATTTGTTTTTATTTTCCAAAGAATGTTTCTCCTTTCTTATTAATTCTCAAGTAAATGACATTTATTAAGACAACAAGGTTGGAAATAGAGGTTGGACTTAATGATTTGAAATATTTCATGATGAAACTGTGGTGGCAAAAAAACCAAACCAAACTAAACAAAAACAACAAACAAACACACCAAACAAAAAAAATTACTTTGTAGAAGAACTTGGGAGAGTGCCATTCTGAGTATTTTGCAAAGTGGCTGCATGATACAGTAGAGATTATAATGCAGAACACTTTGTCTCTTCCTCATCCAAAACCAGATGAGGAGAGAAGCAACCTCTCTTTCCTCCCATTTATTTTAGAAAGTGTTTTATGTTACAAAAATGTTTTTCTAGGTTTTCTTTCTAAAAAGTTTTAACAGTTTTTGTAATTATATATAATTTAGAAGTACATATGCCACAATATAGTGATTTGTAGAATAAATTACACTTGATATGCAGAGATGTGAAGTAGTAATAAATATTTCTTCTTCCTATATTAAGAACCCTGTCTTCCAACAATAACTTTTCCATATCTTTTTTTGAGGTATGGCGTTTGATGTAGAATATGCATAAATTAAAATTTCAGAGTCTGCATGTTTATGATTGCTAATTCCACTACATATAAGATGTTTAAGAAGTAGAAAAAAATAAGAAGTATTAAGAAGTAGAAAAAATTAAGAAGTATTATTTTGGAGCGCATATGAAAACTAAGTACTGTTACTACCCAGGCAATCATGGTTATAAATTATCTAGCTTAATACTAAATAATAAAAATTGTATTTTAAATTTTGACAGTGAGAAAAACGATTAATGCAATTTTGTAGGAGGTGAAGTAAACAGGGAGAAAAAATTAGAGTTCTGTGTAAATTTTATGTTATAAAGAGTAGGAATTGAAAGAAATGTAATGAAACAGTCCATTTTGACAAAGGAAACAGAAAAGATAGGTAGCGTAATGCAGTGTTCCAGGCCATGTTACAAAAATTTAAGAAAACTTTTAATAAAGTGGAGGTACTTGTGAAATACTAAATTAATGTGACAAATAGAATATAGGAGCTTCAGGATAGGCTAAATGAGTATAGCCAAATAGCAGGTAAATACATGTATGAGGGGACAGAACCAGGAAAGATGCATGACTTTGGTAAATTGGTATTAATTTTTCTACTTGCAAAATTTCACGGAACTCTCCACGCCTTTTGTACTTTAAAAAATATCTGTCACTTGTAAGAACTACTGTGCAGAAATATGGAATGCCAGTTACACAGTGATGCTACTGAGGATGCCAGCTCCACAGAGAATTCCTCAGAGGACTTAGAAATACCTTTAGCAATCAGCAGAATGTCTTAGGTCATCCAAAAA
The DNA here is from genome assembly GCF_000699245.1 of Pterocles gutturalis. NCBI lineage: Eukaryota > Metazoa > Chordata > Aves > Pterocliformes > Pteroclidae > Pterocles > Pterocles gutturalis. The sequence goes on along the minus strand of NW_010119497.1, from coordinate 8,480 downwards.
GGATAATGAGTCTACTATATAAATAATACAGTTCGAAGATAAGGAAACTGATTGCTTAATTATCTCTTTAGTTAGGCCCGGTTATGTCACAGACCTTTTTCTATGTGTCAGGATTGGCGTGTTGTCTAGTAAAAGCCAAGTAAAATAAATTTAATAGCTAGAGGACTACTGAGCAGTGTGACACTGAAAGAGTGGCGTGAGATTAATCAAGGCTTGTCATTTAAGAATAATGGTAGAGATTTCAGTAACACTGATGTATTTGCTAGGAAGGGATAATGACGTGCTATAGAAAACAAAGTAATTGAAAGAGCGTGGAATGCTATCTCAAGTGCCGTGTAAGACTGTGTACCATAAAAGAGCATAAGGAAGTTTTCTAGGGATAGTGTAGAATTCTTTTCACTGACAAAAGAAGAAAATAGGCACAAATAGTGCACAAGGCAAGAACTAAAGCTTTCTGAAACTGGCTTAATTCTGGGAAAAAAAAGCAAAAGCAAAAGCTCTCTGTGCCTCTATAGACAAAACAAAAATAATAGAGGATTTTGGTATAAATAATAAAGCAATAATTTATGACAAACCAAAGACATAAAAAAACCCCACCAACAGCATAACCAGTATAGTGCATTTTATTGTAAAACAGGAAAAGTGAGATTGGGTAAAGAGTGCTTCTGATCTCTTACAAATGCCAGCAAATGTCATAGAAAGTTTATGGAAATAATGACTGAGCCTGTCAGCTGATTACCAGAGTTCACATAAGTTAGAAATAAGTATCACTATTTTTCATTTGTTTTAAAAAATGCAACACTTTTTATATATAGTGCAAATTTTGTATTGGAATACATGAAAAATAACGCTGTTTTAACAGTTATTTTGTTAACAACCAGGCTACATTTGGCAAACATACATAAGCTCTAATGAAAAAATTCTTGTTAGCAAAAAAAGTTATGTAAAATTTCTCCTTATTTACCTCTTTGTTGTCATTGATGCAGAGAGCATGAGGATTAGTAGTGACTTTTTCTTTAAAAAAAAACAAACCAAAACTAAACACACAAACCCCAAAACTTTCAAATACATAAAAGCTGTTCTGAATTAAGCAAATTAAAGATCTGTACTGTTTTAGCATGTTAGACTTCCTAGGCCATTCCTTGGTGGAATAGAGAGATTGTTCTGGAAACTACTTAATCCTTTATACAATATTTAGTACTGATTTTTATTTTAGTCTGTAATCAGCCAAACAACTTGAAACATAAAAAAAATATGTATGTTAAAAAAAATACCAAGTCTGAGGAAAATCTTGTCACACATATTTCCATCCTGAGACCATAGGTTGGTGTACAGAGACTACTTACGCAAGTAGGAATATAGGCTTCTGCCACATCAAGCTGAGTAGGAGGAGGACCAAAGAATATTTCTTCATTTAGTCCACTTTTTTAATGAATGGGAACCTGAACAGCTGACATAGGTCAGGCTTTTTTTCCCCACTTTAATACAAGAATTCCCTTCTGTTTATTCATACCCAGTCATCTACAGGAGGTATTAGGCCAAGCTGCCAGAAAGGAAGGGCACTTCAGTTTCACTGGCAGTTCTCTACTTTCTGTCTACACTTGATGTACGGACTGTGTTCATTACATTAAAATTGGAAGAGGACATGCATATTGGCTCATGCAAGAACTCTTTGGTATATGAAATTAAATTAGTCTCTAGTTCATGTTAGCTCAACGCTTGTATGTCTTCCGGAGTGGAAGCTGCAACAGTCTAATGAAGCCGAAACTTTCTTCTTCCAGCTCTCTGAACATCAGCTAAAGAGTTTGGCTTGAGGAGGGAGTTTGGTTATTGGCACATTGACTCAGTGCACCTGTATACTCTCTGCTGCTCACATGATGTGTTGTAAAGAAAGAAACTGCCTTTCTCAGCTGAAATCCTAGAAGATTTTGTCAGTGACAGGAACATCTACCTTCTGCAGATTGTGAATCTTTCCTTTAGAATAAGCTACAATAATGGGGAAAAGATGCAAGCCTAGTGATGAAATGGTACCTTTGCTCTATGATTATTTTGTGGAAATTGATAATCTTGCAGATGATATCACTTGGTAGTGAAGACTACAGGGAGCTGGAAAAATAATACTTCTAATCCTGTGATAGGTGTTGCTTCACAAGGGATATGTGAAGGAATCCTAAAAATATTATTAAGTTAACTCTTACAATTTTAAAACATTGGTAGGAACAAATAAAAATCTTGAACAGCAAGGAAATTTTGTAATCTTTCTCAATAAAAATGGTAACAATGATTTTTATCTTTCCTTTAGATAATGAATCAAGTTCAAGTAAACTAATACAATCTCAAAATGCACAGCAGACTGGAATTTTTCCTTTCTGTTTGTTGTGTCTTCTCAGCAAGCAAAAGCATTTCAGAGCACTCCTCAACTTGCATTATTTGTTATGCTTCCATTTTGGTTTGCTCTCTCTTTATCTTTCGTAGTCTCACAAGATTTTCTTTTTGAAAATTGCCTTCTTCCTTTCCATCTGTCTCCTCTTTTAAATAACACACAATAGCACAGGACTGGCAAACGGACAATATAACTGTTGGGGAAACTCACAGGAATTTATATGAGGTGGTAAACGGGTTTTATTTGTAACAAACTGATAACAAATTGAAGTTTATCTCTGCTTTAACTGAAATTGCTTTGAGACTCCAATAACATTAGTAATCCATAGATCCAAAATATCCTTTAGGAATAACTACTACAGGCTGCCTTAAGAATTCTGAAGTTCTAAGCCGATGACCCAAAATGCGCATTCATGCACCTAAAAAAAGGGAGGGCTCTCAACCTTGAAGAGTTTCCTTAGGTGGCGTCCCAGCCTAAGGGAAGAGTCCCCAACTGCAGACCTGCTGCTCAGAGGACAGACTTGAGCTTGCCCTCTGGCGAGGCTCCTTTTATACCCTGGTCGAATCTGATCTGTAGTGAAATAACGGTCCGGTTGACCCTCACTGTCCAGGGACCCCATTTTCTGTCACCTGTACACCTGGAACCAGTCACAGTAAAGGCACAAAAATAAACAAAGGAAAGCAGCAGCTGCCTTGTTTCAAGAGCCTTAGAGCCCCCGGGCTTGGTCAGGGCTGGTGCATCTGCCACAATAACCGAGTGAGAAAATTAAATAGTGACGTGTCATTAAAACTTAGTGCAAATTCTTGCATCACTGAAGAGAGTTGTTTTAAATGTTACCTTAAGGATAAATTGAAATAGGTGAATCTCTTCAGTGAGCAAAATCTGTCTCAAAGCCATGACATTTAAATCTGGCAGCTAAGAGAATACTGCACAGGACATGAGCTAGTCTGAAAATCTTTTAGAATAAGTACAGCTAATGTTAAACAACTTCACCATTTAATAGTTCAGTTTATGATGCTTAAAATAAATCTCTCCATTGAGGGAATACTATATTAATTATTCTCTGCTGATTTCCGATCAAATCTGCCCACTGTTGTATTTATGTCATTAAAGAGAAGTTGTCATTATTATTCTACAGAGTAGCCAGTGAAGGTGCTAATATTATGAATGCTTCCACAGGTATATTCTGGCATCACGTGGCTAATATGATTAGAAAAGATCTAATAGGTTACAATTTGCCCTGAACTTTGTCCTCAGATTTAGCAGAAATTCATGACTTATTTGAATAAAATCTAAAAGATAGAGTAATTCAGGAGTGTAGTGAGGTCTCGTTATAACTGCAATACTTGGATTAAATTAAAATGTTGACAATGATATTGCAGAAGAAAGTAGAAAAAACATTTTCTAAATTTTACAAATTAAAATTATTATTATAAAGTAGGAGAGTAAAAATGTGTTTAGTGAGGTAATATTGGGATAGTCTGTCATTTGGTAAAGACTACAAAAAATGCAAAATGTATTAGAAAGTCTCTTATGCATTATAGCATATTAAATTAAGATAAAAAACCAACTTGAACTGTGTTAATGCCTACCATAAGAACTCAAACTAAATGCTGGTTTGTTAATACAATCATATTCTGATCTTTAGTTATCTGAATACCAGTCACTGAAAATTCATAAAGAGACTTCTGAATCTGAAATTCAAATAGAAATAGGTGTGACAAATCTTAAATCTGGCATTGTCATAAATAATTTTAAATTCCAGAAGTAGTTTGTATGATAAAATTGATTTACCTGATCTGAGCTCTGTTTTTCACAGTAGCATCTTCTGACTTTTTGGTAAAAATAGGATTAACACTTTGTATGCTATTAGAAAAAATCCACAGCCCTTATATTCAATTAGGAGATTTCAGACTTGGGTGGAATTCAAAGGCAGGGAGGGGAGGGGATAGAAAAGGAGTATGGGTAGAAAACCCACACTCCTGTAATTGGCAGGTTTGATATGTGTCATTGGTAGTCAATTAACACAGAATTCCTGCATTTTAGTTTTCAAGTAATTTTTAAAGCAGAATTGTTATGTTGTTCGTCTAAAGTCTTCTGGAAGAGGTTTTACAAAGATCTTTTACAGATCTAGAAAGATATTCAGCTGAATTTGATTGTGGCATCTTTTCATTAACTCATTTTATTTGTGCTTGCATTTACCTTGAAGAAAAAGATAATATATATTAATTAACTCTGGTTTTGTTGTAACTGAAGAAATCCATCTCATAAAATTTGTTTTTCTCTCTGTCTTGGATTGGTAACTCAGTTTCTTTTTTTAAGTATTCACATAACACTCCATTTTGTTACCCTCTCTAAATATTATATTCTGTTTAGCAATACCTTCCTTTTTCATTTATATGAAATCTTTCTCAATTTAAAGCTTTGTTCAGCCAGTTTAGACATGACCAAATGTGCAAAATTGTCTTTCACAGTAATTGCAATTACAGTGTAATGAAACAGGGCTATATAAAAGGAAACCGACAGATATTCTGATTTTCTATACAGTGAGAAATATTGCATGTAAAGTACGTATACCACTGACAGCTGAAAAGGGAAGTATGTCTGTGGAAGAACAGCAAGAAATTCACTGAAACAAGAGTTTGCAAAGTATTTGTGACAGATATAAAAACAAAACTACATCTTCACAGCTGATCATTTTGTGCCATAACATTGCTAAATAAAACAGATATCTCTCAATTTCTCAGCTTGGCTGACATGAATCACAGATGCCCATTAGCCAAAATAACCATAGGAAACACTTTATACTAAAAGTAGCAGAGAAATATTTCACAGAACTTTTGCTGATACTAGAGTAAAATGACAAAACTTTGCAGTGCTGATTGACACACTGCTCACACATTTGAGAGGTGGGTAAAGATTCAGTGTTCAAGGCTGTCAAGCACGTAGGGCTATCTTGATTCCTCTAATAACATCTGGATTCAATCAAGAGCTAAGAAAATGAAATGAGAGGTAGTCTCTTTCCTTGTTTATTTATAGTAGACATTTTCACTCCTTTAATTATGTCTGAAAATCTTGTTCATTGTATCTATAGCTTTGTGTTTCCTGATCACCCAAGACCTTCTGAAATGTCATTCTGAATTTGAAGTTTTTCTACAATAACTGAGGGTTGTTATGTGTATACATAAAATTCAAATTGGATTACCAATTGAAAGTGAAATTATGATCATTTTTTAGAAAATGTAGAGTGTTACAGCTTAAAGTGCTCTAATAAACAGGTTGGTATTCCTTATAAATACGTTACTCTGAAGTGCAACTATCAGTTCCCTAAAAACCTTTATATGGATGTCTCAAAATCTTACATTTAGCTCCCTTTCCAGTCTTTTGGCTAATATAGATGGGAGAAAACCCATAAAGTTTGAATTTGGTGGAGGTAAGAAGTTAACATTTTGTGAGTGTTGTAAAAAGAATATTTTTCACTTCCAAATCATCTTAGTAAGAATTTTTGACATGCACATAGCTACCATCAATATTGATAGTACCTTACATATTAGGCAAATAAGTATGTTAAAGGATCTTTGCATCCTGAATTTGTTTTAAGTATAGTTGTTCAAAAGCTTCATATTTTGTAGTGTAGGGGTTTTCTTCAGTTTTTTGATTTAGTTCTGTTGACTACACTGTGTTTGTGCCAGTGCCAGGCAACATTCTCAGGCACCAGGATGTAGTTATTGGGACTGCTAAATTATTTTACAAATTCCTCGCATGCCTACAGTTTCCCTGCATGATTTGTTGGTTAAATTTGGCCAGATACTATTCCTAGGAACAGTTTGCATATGGTTATGCTGCTCTGGAGATAGAGAATTTATTAGAATGGATTTTGCCAGACTCTGGTAGCTGATTTCTGAGTTAAAAGAATCAGCACTGCAATCTCAATGTACTATTGTCAACTTTTGTAATAATTTATAATACCAGATCTGACTTTGGAAAGCATAGGAGAAAACTACAATGTGCCTATTTAAAGATTTTTTTCCCCACATTATTTCTTGCTCAAACAGGCCTTTATTTTGTATTTCTGGTGCACACGTCTAAGGAAGAGCAGCCTCCTATAACTGCTCTTCATCACTCTGCTGTGAAAATACTGTATCTAGTGGTCACAGACCATCAGTGAGCTCTCAGAACCAAAACGTTTTTGAAGATAAGGTGGTACTCTAGGAAGACCTGGAGAAGAAAGCACTTAAAAGACTTTTGAGGACTAGTTACATTAAATGACATTATAAAATGGGCCACAGCCTACAAGATACTGTCCAATCCCATGAAAAGAATGTTACTAAGAAGGGTGAAAGGTCACAACTTTAATAGTCCATCAGGAGAGGAGCATGAGGGATTAAAGTTCACAGTAAAAATTCATTCCCCAAAAGGGGAGTGCGAGTGGCTTGAAACCTTCAGTTTGAAGTCAGCAAGATAAATGAAAGGGAAAGAAAGAATACGATTTATTTGCAAAAGATAACTTCTCTTTAAGTTATACTTTCCTACTTTTTGTGTTTGGTGGACCTTCCCGTTTCTTTATTTGTTATAGAATGAAAAAAATAAAGTAGTAAGAAAATGTGTATTTTGTAAAGTAAACACACACATATGTAATGTGAGAAAAGTTTAATCTGTCATTCTTTGATAAATATTTACAATATTTCTAAAGGTTTACTTCTGAACTGAAAGAAAATAAGAAGACCTTTATATAGAAAATCAAAATTCAGAAAAATGATTGATAGTTTTATAAATTTCTACCATAAAGACTTTGATCCAAGTTTCCACATGAGCTCCTTCTGTTCTACATATTGCAAGTGTGTGGGAAACAGGCAGTGTTTGAAAATGTTTCATGGCATAGAATTTTGCTGTTTGACTTCAGCTCATCCTGCCAGTCCACTGTGTATGTTTGGTTTCAGCACAAAAGTCAAGGAAACCCACGTCCAAAACAATATTTGAATAATCTCTGTCTCGGTACTGACTTAAAATGGATGCTATGGAAAACAATATGAGGGCACCAGAGACAAAAAAGATAAATATTTCAAAGACTAAAAGCCAAGGAAGATATTCATATGAAGCTGTGTGTATATTTTTCATGATTTGAAATGTGGGCTTAAATTAACAAAAACCCTTCACATGACTCAGTATGATCTTACTGCAGTTCTAATTGATGTTGTTAGTATGTGTTCAAATAACTATTTCTAGAAAGGAAAAAATGCACTAGTTCTGTCAGACTTTTTGGAATACTGATATTTTTTGAGCGTGTTTTTGTAAAAAGTCTTTATATATGCATTTCATTTTTGTAATCAGAGCTTCTGTTTGATTAGATCCTCCTGCTGAGCCCAAAAAAAAAACCCCAAAACTATACATTTCATGTTGAAAATAAATCTGAATTCCAGATTCTTTCAGTTAATTATTAAGTCAATGGGATTGGAAGAAACTTTCCAACAAGGTGATGAGAGAAATTATGGTAACTGTATCCAAAAAATCAAATCAGCCAACAACATTACTGTACTTAATAAAGCAACATAATTGAATAATTTTTTTGCTATGGATGTACTAAAATCAGTCAGCACTGCAGGTCATTAATAGATGAAGATAATCTTTATATTACATAATGGGTATTAAATCTATACTGAATGCTTAATAAATTTGTTTCCTCCCTTTAGGCTATTTACATTAATGGAGTAAAAATGATAATGAATTAAAGTAAAATGTTCCCCAATTTAGGAGAAATATAAATAATATTAAATAACATTAAAAAACCCCCAGTATGACATGAAACCAGTTGTTCTATTTTCCTTAATTGTCATGTATTCTGTCATGTTCTTTATCTGCTTAGTGAATTTACAACTAGCACAGCAGGCTGTGAATTTTTAATAGGATCTCTTCAAGTAAGGAAAAGGTCAATATTAACATAAAAACCTTCTTTAAGAATTGTGGTGCAAAGGTTTCTTAGCAGAGAACAGGTGTTGTTGCAAAACTAAAATCTGCCACAACAATCAAGATAAAAGATTCTTGGAGCTAAGTTGGGAAACAAATGCCTCAGTATGACACCGTGACTGCCAGTCAATGG
>NW_010119496.1:0-202 GCF_000699245.1 Pterocles gutturalis | reverse complement strand
GGGGACGGCGGTAACATACCAAAAGGCACGAGCCCGCCGGGCTGCTGTTCCTGGCGAAAGGCATAAATGGGTCAGCGGATGGCTCCCCCCACGCCAGGAGCTGGCGAAGGACTCCAGGGTCAGCCCCCCCCCGCCACGCCACCCCACAAGCACACCAAAAACCAGCCGGCGCTGGGGGGGGGCAGCAAGGAACAGGGAGCTG
>NW_010119495.1:0-6782 GCF_000699245.1 Pterocles gutturalis | reverse complement strand
ACTTTAAGTTAACTTTAACCCACAACACACATCACAAAATATAAAGTGAAAAATATTAAAATAAAAATGTTTTTATAAGAACTTGAAATAACTATAAATGATACACATAGGTTCTTTAGCCAAATATTTTTTCTTAAAGTCTCTGTCATTTCACACTTGCTTCTGAGTGTCTCATTGTTCTGGGAAATTTAATCATTATAATTATGTACCATCTCTTCTTTGACAAAGACTCTCAGCACTTAACAAACTTTTAATGATATGATGTGGTGTGAGAATCACTTCTGCAATCAGGGAAATGCAGCCAGCACTGGCATGGAGTGCAGCAACTGCTTAGTAGCAAGGGAGATGTGCTTACATGGTGTCACAGTCACAGAAGAAGTAGTTGAATCCGTGGTGAAATAAACAGTGATACGAATTTGTCACCTAAAATCTTAGGACTTCTCTGGCCATCCTTTCTATAACCTCGTTCCCTGGACCAAAGCAAGTGTACCAGCAGCAGAGCAGCGCAGAAACAGTTTTTTTATCCTGTAACATTTTTCAAGATTTAAAAAAATATTTTTTTAGAGCTGTTCTGGTTTGAGGAAGTCATCAGATACTTCACATAGATCATAGTTCATAGAATCATTTTGGTTGGAAAAGAGCTTCTCTGCAGCCTTTGTCAATAGGGGTTGTCATAAGATGAGAGGGCAGCAACAGCTTCTTTGATAGATTCCTTTTGCTGGCAGATCTCAGGTGCTGGGGAAGGAGACACTCCCACTGTTTATGTCATTGCTCTGCAGTTCCCCGATGTCCAACAGGAAGGTCCCTGGGCAAGAGCCTGTTTGTCTAGTTCATAGTGAACAATTCACACCAAATTGAATAGTTCCAAAGACAAGACAGAGACAGGTCCTCCCTCAGGCAGCCAAAGTCACCATTACAGTTTTGTTCCTACAGAAGCTGTGGGAGACCCACCTGCAAATTCAACAGTTGAATCAAAGCAGGAACTTGGTTCCCTGGCATCCTGGACAAGCGCTTTCTGTCCTTGAGCGCATCACGTATTCTCAGGGAAGCCTCACTGATTTGGATCAAAAATTTTAGCCTGGATTTGAGACTCTTCCTAATGAACACTTCATTCGAAAATTACCCAGTCCTGGTTAAGTTTACAAGAGAAGATAAAAACAGGAGGAAGGATAGTCTCGCTCTCCCCTCTGTGGTTCGTAGTCGTTGCACATCTAAGATGGTGGGTTTGGGACTGTGGGCTCCTGCCAAACTTCACCCGAGTGTGTGTTTAAGCAATGCTAAGTGCAAAAAGAGCAGAGATCCCAGCTGGCATATCTGCAAGATCCTGCGGTACTGCTCCCAGTAATTGTGCTCAGGGCTGACATTGCACTGAATTGCATCATCAAAGATGACGATTTTTGTAATGTTAGCTGAAATGCAGTTCCTTTTCTTTCTCTGCTGACTGTCAAGTTGAAACCTCTGTTTTGTTTCATATATCCTCCAATGTTGACCAAAACAACTCCAAAATAAAAAAAATGGTTCTAATGTTCAAACCTGTTTGTTTATGTTGAATCTTTGGTGGCAGCCATTAACTTACCAGAACACTTGGAGATATCTTGAGGTTGGAAAGTTCCTGGACCACCAAGCAGCAATATGAGATGGGATATAGGATGTTTTAAGACGTATCAGTGGTACATCACTGATTTGCTACATGCCCTTCAGCAACTCATACCTGCTTTTACATCTATCTTGGTAAAAGTACTCTTACATCTACTTTGGGGTTTCACCTATTGCAGCTATTTTGCAAAATAGCTATCGGTGTCTCAGCTGTGTGCTTTGAGAGAGCTAATGAATGTTAGTGAAGCATTTGGTATTCTTGGATAAAAGACACTACAGAAAACCAAATTATTATCCCCTATGTTGTAAATCAGATTCCATTCCATTCCTAAATACTTGCTTTATCTAGGGCTGATAGCAAAAAACCACCAAGCTCATTAAAAAAAAAAAAAAGTAAGATAAGATATGGAGGGCATCCATAATCAGAGAAGATCTTTTCTTTCCAGATAGAAAAGACATCTATAGTGAACAATTTCACTAGCCAAAAAACAATAAAGAAAATACTTCCCATGCTAAGTTAAATAGGTGGTAATTACTTTGCAGCTTGGGAAAGGGTGTGGGAAGAAGGCTGAGACAAGCATCCCACTTCTGAGCCACTTAAGCTATGAAGGAAGCCAAAGTCCTATGTCTCCATTAAGAATACGAAGTTTGAGGTTTTAAGAAAGTTATTTAATCATCTACTTGCGCCTTGGTTGCTTAGGTAGGTTTCTTTTTACACTGTATGCAGCTGTACCTTTGTACTACAAGCCCTATTTCAAATTTTGTTATTATGGTTTATCTTCACTTCCCCGAGCTTCCCATCCTGATCTCCCCTGACAATAAGCCCTTGTGTAATTTGAGGAGATGCAAAAGCAGGGACATGTAAAACAAGTGTGCACGCAAAACCCGTAACTGTGTACAAGAGAATAAATCCGGCCTCATATTAATTTTAACCAGCTGGTGAAAACTGAGCTTTCTCTGTGCTCTTACTTCATTGTTTAGAAAAACGACTAGTTGGCAAGGTATTGTTCCTGCAGATGGAGGGAAATTTCTGCCTCCAGTAATATCTGTGGAATGAAGTTGCTGGGAGTGGGCATGCTGTGGCTTAGCTGAGGACACTCTCTGGCAGTCATACTCTTTGACAGTGTGAGCTGGTAGTTTTCCACAGCCTTTACCCAGTATCAGGACATTGACCTTTTTCCATTAACTCATCCTTTCTGCAGCTCTGTGGTTTCCTGTGCTTGTTCTAGTGCGAATTTCCTTCCATCCACAACTTTGTTGTGCAGCTTTTACTTCAAGAGGCAAGAGGTTTGCCCTTGTTTTGATAATTGTGAACTGCTGAGGGCACCACAAAAAAGTGCTAATAGCTAGTGCCCTACATTTCCAAAAGCCCTATGTATTCTTTTTGCTGCCATAGCTGAGACATTTAAAAAACATGCCACCTCAGCATAATAGGCACCAGGAAATGCTGGCTTAAAATTAACTTTACCAATCTCCTGTCTCTTTGGAAGCCAGAGAATACGAGGACAAGACAGAAAGGACATTGACCTGTTGCAGTGGGTCCAGAGGATGGTCACAAAAATGATCAAGGGCTGGGAACACCTCCCCTTTGAGAAGAGGCTGAGAGAGTTAGGGTTGTTCAGCCTGGAGAAGAGAAGACTCCAAGGAGACCTGATGCAGCCTTTCAGTACCTAAAGGGGGCTTATAAGAAAGATGGAGATAAACTTTTTAACAGGACCAGTAGCAATAGGACAAGGGGTAATGGTTTTAAACTAAAAGAGGAGATGTTTAGACTAGATATAAGGAAGAAATATTTTATACTTAGGGTGGTGAAACACTGGAACAGGTTGCAGAGGGAGGTGATAGATGCTCTGTCCCTGGAAACATTCAAGGCCAGGTTGGATGGGGCTCTGGGCAACCTGATCTAGTGGAAGGTGTCCCTGCTTACTGCAGGGGGTTTGGACTAGACGACCTCCATGGTCCCTTCCAACTCAAACTGTTCTGTGATTCTGTGATTCTATGATTCTAAGAGTCTCCAGCCACGTGTGGATGACCACATTTCTTAGAGCTGTCTTGGAGCTTGGCAGCCTGGCTCAGTGTGGCTTATGCAGGCTGCTCTCACTGCTCGTCTCAGCCTTTGCTGCTGCTGCTGCTGCTGCTCAGGCTGCCCTGCTTGTTGCAAATATTCCAGGAGATTTTTGCCATCTAATCAAGTCTGCACAGTGACATCACCTGTGGAGGGAAAGGAGCTCAAACCTGGTGATCTAAGTTAAGAGCTGCTGCTGTCTCTATCCACACCTTGGGCTATTTGTGTGTGATGCTGCTCCTCCCTTTGGTCACCTAGCACAGGAAACTGAAGCGAGATGGAAGTTAGACAAGGTCCTCTCAGTTGGATGGTCCCCCAAGACCTGGACCCTCCTGTGGGGCATAATTACCCTGCTGCTTAGCACAGACCCTCTGCAAGGCAAGCTCCCTCAGGGAGAGAAACCTCTGAGTCTGGCCTTACAAACTTCTGCCTCCCTTGACAGCCCACCAAGAGTGCACTGGCCTGTGCAAAGCAGCAGTCTGAGCTTTTGCAGTGTGAGGGTGACCTGCCACCTCTAACACCAAGCCTGCTAGCAAAGCCATCTTTGCAGGAGGTGGGGAGCAGCAAGAGGATCCTCCTGCATCACTGCCTGAGACAGCTGGCTCCATGCACCTCCTGTTTTGCTGGAAGCGCATTTTCACACAGGAATCTAATTCCTCTAGGAAGGGAGGAATTGAAATACAGAGAATGGGGCTGAGCCACCTGTTGATTTGTCTTCTGCTGCCTTCCTGGGCACACTTTCGCTGATCTTTTCTAGTTTTACCCATGTACTGAAGAGGGCTTGCTTCCTCTCTAGCTGTGTTCTTTCAGACAGGGAAAAAATTAACGGCTGGTTCCTATGTACAGATAACTCTACACCAGGCTGTAAAATCAGTTGATACTCTTTGAACCGCTGCTGTCTCCATGTTAGAACTGTTACCAGTGTAGCTGTGCTGTACTAAACATCACTTGTACTTATAATAGTAGAAAGTGTAAGTATACAGACTAAACCCTAGTTAGGAAGATGTTGCTACTGATGCAAGGCTTTTTTCTAAAGCAACTGGATGCATTTGGATGTTAGCAAAGGATCTGAGTGTATTCTGACTGATGTTACTCCATTTGGCACCATGATTAATTTAAATCTTTTGGTATTTTTGTCCTGTTGTGAAAACCAAGCATAACTAAATATTTCTCCCACCAAGATACTACATTGGGGTGGTAGTTCACCTAGCTGGGAGTAATCACAAATTAATACTGCAAAATGAGGTTCTGATCCCATAAGAGGTTCCTAGCAGAAGGGGTTTTGTGCCCATGCTAGTTCTGATGGAAGTCAGCTGGGCTGTGGAGAGGCGTGGAGATGTCGCTCGTTTGGCTGTAGCTATAATCCTGGTAGTCACCGTTAAAATCAATTGTATGTATCAGTTCTCTCATTTTCATTCTTGTTATGGAGCACGTAATTTTTAAAGCAAAGCTTTTGGAAAAGTTCCAGAGAGAATGTAAGCTATATGTTTTTGCTTTGTTAAATAAATTAATGTATTTTGAGGCTTCTGATGACAAATTCAGATACCAGTTCCTACCAAAAAGCATCATTTAACAGTGATTCTGTAACACTTATGGATCAAAGACCCGGCTCAGGTTCTTTTGCATGTTAATTAATTGTGTTTTAATCATTTGGTTTGGATTTTCTAAAATGGAGACAAAAGAAAACATGCACTGATGAAAATGTCTCTTCCAACGGCTTTAGTTTGTCCTAGAGACCTACTATTTGAAAAAAAAAAAAATGCCAGATCAGGAGAATAAACTGCTCCGCTTGGCTCAGATTAACTCTTCTTCGCAGTCAGGGACAAGGGCAATCAAGGACATTCCTTTCATTCCTCTACCACAGGTTTAGAAGGGCAAAGTTGCCTTCCCTAGATTTCTGTGGTCAGTTAAGCTGATGAAAAATCATAGCTTTCTTCTATGCAGGTGTATAGTTTTTTATAGGTTACATGACTCTTGGACTGCTTAGCCATGAACTCGATTGTTTCAGTGTTTAATTGCAAACGACACCATGGGTTCTGCAATATAAATACCCAATGACTACTCATGCACTGCTGCTATTGTCTTTGAAGCCATAAAATAGGCAACAGTGTACTGGATTAATCGCTTTTAAAGTGTAACAATTTGCCCTAAACACCGCAAAGGAGGATTCCTTTATATGATCCTTACTTACCCTGTATTAGATTCTTTCATCTTGGTGGTACCATTGGAAGTAATTATAGTCTGAACATATATTGGATGAAATCAATATAGTAAGTCACTGATGTCCAGCTTCTACTGAAATTGGAAGAAAGTGAAGCTTGAGCAGCCTCTTCTGAGACCAGAAGACCACGTATTTTGAACCCTATGGTACTGTGGCATGATGTTGTGGCATTAACACCCAAACATAGCTGTCATTTGAGCCCGCTTCTTGGCACTGTCATTCCCTCAGCTGAAGCAGGTAGGAAACCAAAGCAGCATGCCTGCCAGCTGCCCCAAACAAGCTATGATATCATGTGGCTGAAACTCGTGGTGGAATTGATTTGTATAAAACTTCCTTTTGTTTAAATCCCTGCAGGGTGTACTTTAAATCCCTTAACTCAGATCAAAACTACCAACTACAGACCAGTTGAAACCACAAGTTTTGACTGATACACAGTCATAAAGGGAACTCCAGCCAGCTCCACGCTGTCCCTGCACAGGGGTTCGTGCTCCCACAAAACCCTCACCCAGGACCTCTGCACACGCAGGTCCGTGTGCCAATGCCTGACCCAAGGAGCGACGCTGTCCCGTGGGCTCCCAGCTCTGACACTGGCAGCATCTGTTCTCCTCAAGAAATGACACTTTTGCTTGTCACCCGTAGATGGGCTCGGTTGTACTCCTGCCTCCATCCAGCTCCTGCCTCCATCTGTACCTCTCCTCGTTGGAATTAAACCTTTGATTCGCTGCCTGTGTACTATTTATTCCCTTTTCTGCCCTTTCAGTAGCCGCAATCCAGCAGCTCGCTGAAGCAGAGAGCGGGCTCCTCAGACCGGCTCCGGTTCGGCGGCTTGTTCCGCAGAACAACCCGGTGGCTGCACGAACGAGCCCAGCGCTCAGCCACCCCAAACCGGCCGCCGCTCGG
>NW_010119494.1:0-9399 GCF_000699245.1 Pterocles gutturalis | reverse complement strand
TCTTTTCCAACCTTAATGATTATATGATTAATATAGTAAGCAATCAGTACTCAGCGATCTTCATAATCTTTAACACCACAGGCTTGTGTTCCTTAATATAAGAATTTGAAAGCTAGGGAAGAGTAAATTAGAAATGTAGATTCATCGGCTAACTTTCTCCCATAGCAAGCATCACACATGACAGATCCGCAATGATACAACGTGATGGGCATCACAAAGCACAACCTGAATAATACATTATCTTTAAATAACTGGTCAAATGTTAAGCTGAGGAAGACATTTTCTAACTTTCTTCTATGTTTTCATATTACTATAGTCTTTAAGACAGATACTACTTTTGTCTTTCTACCTCAAAATACTGCTTTCTTCATACACCTTTGCACCATTTCTGGATATGGTAAGGGTATGGATATGATAGGACCTATGATAGGACTACTCGTTAGGATTAATCTTAACAGATGTTAGTGTAAGAAAGTAAACAAAAAACACCAGTTAGATTTTTCTAGTTCTCACTCTCTTTCATTCTCCCTCTAGTCACCTGCCACTAAAAAGAAAAAAAAACCCAAACCCTATAAAAGCCCATCCCAACACCCCAAAATTAGAAAAAGAAAAAACAAAACCAAACAACCCCAAAACCTAGATTTTGACAGTTAGGAGAACATACTGCCAAACTATTTAAGAGCCTGGAATCTTATGCCCAAAAGGAACCTGACTGTTACTCTCTTACAGCAAACAGCAACAAAGGAACAACTCTGAATGAGGCGTACTCTTCTTAGCACACATTTGATCACTAAAACTGGCATCTTGCTCAGATTGAGGCTAGGATTTCAGATTCTGTTCAGCAACACTACTCACTTTTCAGAAAACAAAAGAGGGTAGTCATAACTGTACATCACTGAGGTTTAAATCAGCTATGTCAGTGATAAATCAGGGCCCCTCAGTTACCTTGTCTTCTCATAGGAACTAACACAAACCTTTAATCGCACTAAAATACCAATCTATAACCTGTGGTATATAATTTGCCACTGCACCTACATATTCTGAACAACTGTTGTCAAGAGAACACTTACTCCACCCTGATAAGATATACATTTATTATATTTCCTGTTCTTTTTAGCAACACTGTAAGATAAATACCATAAATTGTTACCATTTGCTACAATTCTAATGAACCTAGATACTAAAAGAAGTCACCCACTAATCCTAAAGCTTTCCTTCTAAAAAGCATAAGTTTCGTAAGTATCAAAACTGCAACTGAATTCACATTGTCAGTGCAACAATAATTCTTTAGTTACACAATCTTTACTCCTGGGAGTTTATCTGCCTGCTGTTCTACTAACTAAGAATTTAATTATTCCCCATGCCATCTATATGCCCCAAAACCTGGAAACAGTTTTAAATACCTTTAAGAAAGGGGAAGGAATTTGAAACAAATAAATTCATGGTAAGACAGAGGCTCTTCATATACAAGGACAGCACTGTGTTACTGCAATATCAGATACAGGAAATGGCAAACAAATCCACCACAGGGGAGGAAGCAAGCTTCACCAGTTCTGATACTATGGAACCACCTGTCATAGAACAAGAACAAAAGTTACAGAAGTCCCATTCAACAGGGTTTTGATAATGCATTTCTTGTTTCAAATTCTCCATTCATGGTATACTTTCAGTTACACGATATCAACTGCACTGTTCTTGTGTTACAAGTCTTTAGGAGACTTCAGTCTGGATGACATAACTTTTAACACCACCACACTAGGATTTTTTTTTTTTTTTTTTTTCCAGCAGCGCATCAAAATGTTCCACTGGGAATTTTGAAATACTGTGAATGTGTCGTAGTTTTACCTGGGCTGACAGCCAAACACTACACAGCCACTCACTTAACCTCCTCTCTCCCCCCTTCCTGGGGATATGGAAGAAAATTAAAGGGGTAAAGGGAAAAGAGACTTGTGGGTTGAGGCAAGAACAATTTAATAACCAAACTATAATAATACTGAAAAAAATAATAATTATAATAATGATAACAATATATGCAAATATACAAATGAGTGATACACGGTGATACTGCTCACCACCTGATGAGCAAGGCTCAGCCCATTCCTGGCTAATGAACCTGGAGCAGGGAGAGTCCCAAAACTGCAATCCCAGAACGGAGAGAAAACCCCAAGTGTCTGAGAGGCTGAGACAACCCTGAGAGAGGGCCCACCTAGAGGGAGACAACCTGGAGCAAAGAGGGACCTTCTAGACAGAGCCTCTTCTATATACTGGGCATGACATGCATGATATGGAATATACCTTTGGCCAATTTGGGTCTCGGTCCTAAACCTAAGGTCTAATCCTAGGCTAGTAACTCGGGCTGTGCTCCCTCCCAGCTTCTCCTGCACCTGCAGACACTGGCACAGCAGAGAAGCTGAAGAGTCCTTGCCTGTCCTAGCAGCAACTATAAACATCAGTATGTTATCAGCCTTCTTCTCAGCACAAATCCAAAACACAGCCTCACACTAGCTGCTATGAAGAAAATTAACTTTGTCCCAGATGAAACCAGGACAAAATGTTCCCAGGTTTGAAGCAGAAAATCCACACTGACAGATCAGCCTAATCTTTGGTCTTGGCACCTGAACAGTAATCAAGTCCTATGGAAGTTCCTGTGTTTCCCACGAATTAAATAAATAGATTTAAAAAAAAAAAATCACTTTTTTACATTTTACTGGCATTGCAAAATCTTTAAAATAAATTGGCTTACTCTAGCTCAGGCTACTGTGCAAACTCTAAACAAGCTTGAATTTAACACTTAAAGAAGAATTTATTTCAGAGCCATCTAACATGGAAGCTAATGCAGCAGCAAATACAAGCTGCAATTTGAGTTTATTTTGCTCTTGATCTGGGGTCTTCCTCCAGCAGGAAATTAAGAAATTTTTCTGTGTTTTCATTCTATACCACAAACCATTTGAATGACATCTTGTGGTGCTACTCAGTATTGCCATTCTCTTCCATTATAACACTATTTGAATTTATTGCCAATTCACAACACCGACATAGAACTCAACTATTATTTCAAGGGAGACTCAATTAATTTGGCTGAGTGTAGCTGTACTATGGTTGAAAGAGAAATTGAAGTAAGAATCTATTTCCTTCTCAGCTACCCCTGATTTTTCAATCTGAAAAACAAACATACTACCCAAAATGCAAACTTGATCATTTTAAAGGACAGACAACAGAGATGTGAGGAAAAACTGGATAGCTACAGTACCTTGTGAGGCTGAGAGCTACAGAGAAAACCAAGACCGGTTATAGTCTGACCAGCAACAGAATTTAACTCATTTAATGATTGCTTTGTCACTAGTTTCTCAAAGCACTTGCCATCTGGATGGTTTACAGTCCCATCCTTCTCAGTGAAGAAACAAAGTCTAAAGTTAGAACTGAATAAAGCATCTTCCCAGTTCCCCATTGTGAGACTATAGTACCTGAACAATTGCTGAGCAACTCAGTGTATGAAGACACGTAAGTTGCTGTGACCACCACCACCAACGCAGATATGTAAATGACCTACATTTCAAAAGCTCTAACCAGACGGCAGCTAGTATGACAAAGCAGTTGGAAACCCTTTCTGGAGGGGACTGTGATTTAATCTAAGATTATCTGTTGTCACTAGAGTAATTACAGACACTGCTTCACCCAGCAACAAGAATGGTTGTCTGAAAGGACGAAAAGTATCAACCTCGCAACCCCACTGCATAAGACCTCTTCTGACAATGCCACACCTCCAATGCTGCAGGGAAGCCACTGTGAGAGAAAAATTTTCCTTGGCGGCAAAGATCAGTTTCCTGAAGGCTGAAAAAGTGGCATCTGAAGTGCTACTGCCACTTAAGTAGTTGTGTCAATTTACAGCCTGTCTTGAGGCCAGTGATCAGAATTTGCAGACATATGCAGATCACTTTGCACCATTTGATAGTTGTGAAGGGATTACAGGAGAGCGAGAAGCAGTATTTCCAGCTTTCCTGAAAATGTTGGGAAGAGGCTTCTTCTAAAGATACCACCACAAAGGTGGTGCTGTCACTGCCAGAACCTACAACAGTGTTAGTATATTTACATATATGTTCACAACATTTCAGAAACACTGTTAATGAGCATTGCAATGCTGTCCGCCTTCTAGCACGATGCCAAAAAAAATCTTTTATTGCCAAAAGAATTCTGGTTTTCTCAAAGTAAGAAAACTACCACAGGGTGGTATAGACAAGGATTGTCTTCAGAAAATCAGAACTAAGAGAATCTGGAATTCTTTGCAAGTGTCAGCCTTATGTTACAACACTGTTACATGTATTTTTAATGCCATTCAGGATGCAGAACACAGCAAGCATCTGAGGCAAATATATGACAACACAATAAATATGCAGAAACAACTAAAGACCTTAAACTATAAAACTTGCCTTTCTGAGAAAATAAAAAAGCCTCAAAAAGTTGTTAATGACTACATTACAGAGAATCACAGCAAACCAACAGTCCATTGCTGGCATCCTCATATGTGCCAAGTGCACAGCAATAAGAATATATTCAGTGTGTCACTTCCCATCAGATCTGACGGATTTCAGCTGGAGAAGTGCTCTGCAATAGTATGCCCACGTTCATATCCTGCATGTACTTCCTATCCTGGTACTGAGTACAGGGTTCAGATTTTATCTTGTAGAGTCATCAGTTCACCCGAACCATTCATCTTTGCTGGCTTGTACATCCTACCAGAACTGGCATACCACCATACTAGTGGGCATAGTGCCATTATAACAGATGGGGAAAGAAAGTGGTGGTGCCAATAAGCTGGCGGATGCATTAAGTTTGAATATTAGGGCTGGAGTCTCCTCCAAGAAATTCACAAATGGCACCCTATGTACAAGCTTCCCATGACTGGTTGAACAGGATATGCCGAGGCAAAACTGGATCAATTTAAGAATCCAAGAACATCTCTGGCAGCTGTTGAAAGCAAGTTTTTAGCTCTGATGAATTTGGAGAAGTCTTCCGCACAGAGAATTGGGGAATGAGTACCTTAATGAAATCACCACCTTAAACCAGCTCTCTGCAAAACAGGCTTGTAAATCTCAGCAAAAAAAAAAAGTTTGCAGCCCTGCCGAGTTTTCGGATGAATAGCTCAACAGAATGCATAAGCCAGATCTGCATGAAAAAATGTCTAATAAATTACAAATGTATTTTACTTGGCAGAAATACAGCTTAAAAATGCAAATCAGTAAAGTTGAAAATGTGCGTTATAAATTTTGCCATCTGCTTCAATACTGTACTGATCAATTGATACCTACAAACGTTACTCATGCAGTTCACATCTAAGTTTTTACATTTGGTTTAGATATAGCAATAGGTATTTTTATTGCTTAAACTGTATAATTTCCAAGAACCAAATATTATTATACTTTTTTATTCCATGCAGGTAAATTTTGTTTAAAATGCAATTAATATAGATTAAAATATTCTGTCCACCTGCAATTAACTGTAGGCAGTTAATTAGCTGCACCCTAACGTACGCAATTAACATGGATTCTGTTACTAAAATAGTATAGTATAGTAACTAATTCTCCAGGTTTTCTTAAAAGTTAGAAGGCGGTTAGACTTTTTATTCTCCTACACAGAGCAACAGCACATAGCATAACTATAAAATATCCTATTAACCTAGGCAATGTGCGTCAAACAGTATCTCACTACATGGTAGAGATTATTTTGACAGTCTTTCAAGCAGGTAGTGCTTATTTCATGTATTCCATCAATCTAGACCATGCAGAAATAGCTTGAGGCCCACAGGCTGGATTCTGCTGGTCCATAAGATACACATGACCCCTTGGCTCTTACCAATTTTCTGATGAAAACTCTTGTTATGGGCAAAGACTTGTCTGCAAACCATTTCCATCATTCTGGTGGCCCACAGTCTGACCCTTTTTCTTTTTTTTTTTTTTTCAGACATGTGGGGCACATGAATGTACATACATCTGGAACACCTAGAGTGACCTATGTCTGGAACACAACCAGTTCACAGGCAAGTGTCAGACTATCTACTCAAACACATGAATAAATCCCTAAAACACAACTACTCGAATTGTATCAAGGAATAAAGGAATACCACACACATCAGCTCATGTGACAAGTGCAGAAGAGAGAGAAAAGGACAGGAACAAGCATCTCCAGCCATGTGATGGGCCCCATTCCACACATAAAGGTTTAAACTGGCTCACGTTGAGTACACAAAATATTTTAATTATTCAGTTATTGAGATATTTAACAGAATGAACAGTTTCCATCCTCTGAACATGAGATTCACCTCTGACATATTTGAAATGATCTAACTAACCAAAGGCTTTTTAAAAGCAATACATACCAAACAGGCAAGTTCTATGTGACTTTTTAGTTCGGATTCAGTACTCATAGAAAAAGCTAGGCCCAACCTCACATACTTGTTGTGAAACCTCTTATTCAAGAACAGTTTCAGTTCAGTCAAAAACAGTAAGAAAACTGTTCCTTATGTACATGTTGTACTTAATAATTCATATAATAGAGTTTAAAATAACCTCCTTCTTTCATCTTGAACATTTACACAGTTACCTGACAGAAGGAGACCAAAGTTCTATTTTCACAATTGCAATTTTTTTTCACTGAATACATATAATCTATTAACTAATGAGAAACATACTATTTGTACATTGTGCATGCAACCTACCTAAATACTTAAATTATTATTTAACCTTTATTGATCTTCTAACAGTCAAACCTTCCACTTGCTCAGGTTCAAGAGATCACAACAGAAGTTTCAAGGCACTGAAATATTTTCAATACCAATAGCATGTGTCTCAACCAAACCACAACACATCAAGAAAATACCATGTTCACTGAAAGTTAATTAATTAATCATAGAACCGCTAAAGGTAAAAAACATGGCTTTCTCAGGAGAATAAGATATGTGGGCCTTTGACACCAAGGGATGTTCAGAACTTTTAGATAAGTACTTCAGCTAAGTATTTCTACTGAAATACTAAAAAAAGTGTGTATTAGGTCAACTCCAGACTTCAGTTTTAAGTCTACTGATACTCATTTGTGCCTCTTGGTTCAACTTGTCATAGGCCATTCTATACAACAAACACTACCAGACTGTAGACAATCTATTCTAACAAACAATTTGTTAATTTCCGAAACATTTTGGCTTATTTCCACTTCAACACAAACAGGAGAAGACAGACAACATAAAGAAAAGAGTCTGGGATTTTTTTAAGAAAGTGTTTGTGGCAATATTTTTATATTTATACTTCAACCACATGACATTGTTCAGATTAACTGGCAACAGGCAAGTGCAGGCCTCTGGTCCAACAGTTATTGCAGTGACATTCTGGGCTACATATTGCATAACTGCCTCTCTGCTGAGAAGGAGTACTTCCTGGTCTAAGGAAGAATTGCCCTTCCTCAGCGACAAAAAAGTTTGCCAAGCACTGAAACACCACAATGATATGGGACATAAGCATAACTAAGATAATATATAGCAGCATTGAGTGACAATCAAGAGAAAGCAGCAAACTCCGAAAAGCCATAAAAGTAATTTTATTTCACCAGTGGAATATTACACTATCCCCATACTTTAAAAATCAAGATGCAGAGACACATCTTACACTTCTCTACGCCCAGCAGGGAAAGATACGGTCTGCCCAGTTTAAAGAACACAAACGAAACCAGCAAAAGATATGATGCCCTCCATCTGGGACCCCATTCTAAGATTTCCATTTCAGCTCTAAGGAAAGGAAATTTTGTTTGCTTCTCAATAAGCAATTTTTGAGTATTAGCAGTGCGGTCTATATGGCATACATGCTATATGCTTCATAAATGGATACAGTATTTTCCAAACAGATGGCAACACAGTCTGCTTTTCTAACAATAACCCTCCCTTGCAGTCCAGTGGCTTTTTCACACCATACAAATGTCAGGATCTTTCCACCATGTTGTCAGTTCCTCAACTATTCAATCCATATTCAGAGCTTGCCCACGCAGGTTTGAATGATGGATAGCTTCCTGTTTCAACAAGAACTTGCTTGTCAGCTAGAAAAGACGACAGAGATCAACGCCTGCTTTCCTCTCAAGCCCTCTTTTAGGGGATGGATCTTTTCCCCCCTCTTTTAAGTTTAAGAGCAAGCCTGGAGGAGCAATTAATTCATAAGGCATGCATACGTATCACAAGCTTCTCAACTACTCTGGTTCTTCCATACTGAAAGACAACCATATGCATACATATGCATACTATGCCTCAGAGCCCAGAGCTATATTCCCCCCACCCTGACCATTGGGCAGCTTCAGGTAGAATTACTCACTTCAGCTTCAGCATCTGGTAAAACACAGAAAGCTATACTTCACGTGCAAAACAGTCTGAAGTCTAGGAGTAAATGAGTTATGTAGAAAATTATGGCTGTGATCAACTATCAGGGTACCCCCCCTACAGAAAACAAGCAGCAAAACAATGGGTAAGAAATAAAGCACAAAGTTGTTTCTGTGAAAAGGGGCAGGAAAAGAAGGGTGCAAACAACATAAATCAGTTACAACACGCAAGTCAGCAGAGGGGCATCCACACTACAGCGCCAAAAATTGTAACTGGAACAAAATGAAAAAGCAAAGGATGCAGTGGAGTAGCAGGGGAAGAAAAATGTGACTTGTTTGGCAAACTGAGGCCCACCAGCTGCTCTCTTGCAGAGCTAAGCATCAGAGTAACAGTGCCTTCATCTTGTTGTGATTTACTTTGGTGTGGCACAAAAATAAACACATCAGTTGAGGTTTCTAGAGCACGGATGCTCTCTTTGTGCAGAACAATCAAACTGAAGAACAAGTGATTGATTTTCTAAT
This sequence comes from Pterocles gutturalis, assembly GCF_000699245.1. Lineage (NCBI taxonomy): Eukaryota > Metazoa > Chordata > Aves > Pterocliformes > Pteroclidae > Pterocles > Pterocles gutturalis. The sequence goes on along the minus strand of NW_010119494.1, from coordinate 528 downwards.
GTACACGAGACCTTAGCTTATGGTGCCTTTTATTGGTCGCTCTCAGAATAGATTTCCAATTTGTCACAGGATACCATTCCAGCTTAGCAAACCTCTTGATCCTTCCATTTAGACAGTTTGTTGTCTCTCCAATTCACTTTTCCTTTAAGGAGCTACAGGTTTTCTGTACTAGTGCACTTCAGCGTTTTTTTTTGTTCTCCTTCATTTCCTCATTTTGACTTGTGACCAAGACACAACATTGTTAACACCCACTTTAAGCTGGCCACCTCGCCATGATCATTTTCAACTACAACTCACACAAATACTTCTGGGCACTTAAAAAAAAAAATAAATAAAACATGTGATGGCAAAAATAAACTAACGCCTGTATGCCTAGCTACAAAACAGAGGGAAAATGATAAGCAATTTTTCAAACAAACTCACAAAAAAAAAACTTTACGGACTACCCGTTTCGCTACGAGCGCCTCAAAGCCGAGCAAGCGGACCTTATCCCGAAAGCGGGCAGCCGAGGCACCCCTCCCCGCCACC
>NW_010119493.1:0-2109 GCF_000699245.1 Pterocles gutturalis | reverse complement strand
AAAAACATATATATATACATATATATATATGTGAGATATTCCTTTTAAGAAAATTCTGCAGCAAAATATAGCACAGGTGAAGTCAGCATCAGAAAAACTATTTAATATTAAACAGATTTAACAAATATGCAATGATTTTGGAAAAGGTTTTTATTGAGTCATAAAAGAACAGGTCTACATAGTAGAATAACTCCATCCCAGCACAGAATTAGTTGAGGTCTTCTGACACTGCAAGACTATTACCTGGAAATTATTAATTTACAGCTGAAGAAGAGAGCAGCGGTATATTCTCAAACACTCATTTGTTTGGCTATCCTCTACACACCAAGTACAGATAATGTCCATTTTCAGTGTAACTATTATGCTTTTACTATTTGCAAAATTTTCAAGATCTTGGTTATCTCAGATGTTCGTGTGAATTTTTAACAGACCTCTGTGGTACAATAAAGTTGTCGCTATTATTTTATAGCCAAAGAGCCTGGTCCAGCACCTAGTGAAGTCTGTCAATAGAAACATGTCCATAACAAATTCAGTGTAAACTCAGATTCATGTTTATTTTGTTTTTCAAATTAACATTCAGTTACAGAAAAAAAAAAAAATCTGTACAGACTTACTTTAACATTCAGTTACAGAAAAAAAAAAAAAAAAATCTGTACAGACTTACAGGATTTCCTTACTGGATCCAGAAAAGACATTTAGAAGTATTTAGCGTGTAATGTGGACAGTCAGAGAGTGCTTGACACTTCAATCCAGCTTGTGGGTTGGCAGAGGCTGCCAAAGAGCTGCTTCTTAATGAGGTCTGTCTGTCTGCAACGTCTTCAGAAATTACCCAAGCTATTGTAAGAAAGACTATGCCTTTCCACCAGAAACATGACCATGGGTTCAGCACACCAGTATCAAGCACTCTGACTCTGCTGTGGTAACCACAGCCAGGCGGGACTGAGGGATGGGATCAGACCTTTGATAGGGGAAAAAAAAAAAGAAAGGTCAGAGGAGTTTCTTCCATAGATGTCCTATGAAATCTGTGCATTTGTTTCACACTTTAGGCATCACGCCTGCACTTCTTCCACTCCAGCATCAGGACCGGCAGATCTGCAGGGGCTTTGGAGGCTCTCTCAGGTTAACACCAAAAATGGCTGAGTGATACACCATGATACATTCCTACCAGTCAATATGATTTCATGGACAGGCTTAATTTTTTTTTTCCAGAAATACTTAACTCCCAGAACTTATTCCTATAGAACAAAAATATACTACAAAACCTTCCTGCCTCTTACTACTCTACACTTGTTACACCACTTTTTAATCAAAATAATTTTCACGTGGTTATGTCATGGTTGCTAGAAAAAAAAGCAGGAAAAAAAACCCCTAAGGCAACCTCATCACACTATCTGCACTAAAATGCCATTAATCAAGTTGCTACCCTTAAGTGAAATGATGAACCCCAAAATAAAAAAAAAAAAAAGGAAAAGAAAAATTTAATAATGAACACTTTACAGAACATCAGACATTTCCAGAACATGCTTCTTCCACACACAGCAATGGAGGAAACCAAGTTTAATAAAGGCCAGGGACTGTTTTGCTATAGTTTTCCATGCACACAAGACTTCAAAGGTTTCCAAAAGCATCCACCAATCCTGTTTTTTCTTGTCCTTAAATGAATTTTCTGTGGCCAGATATGTCACGTTTGTCTTCAGCTGCTATCACATTTTGAAACACCATGGAAGAAGGTTGAGTCAATGCTCCTCAAGAGTTTATTAAAGTTGATCCCTCTTATTTCCAGTAGAATTTTTTTGGCTTTAAAAAACCACACATAAAAGTTGTGCACGTGTGCTCACACGCACACACGCGTCAGCACCAGTTCCAAATGGCTGGCGTTTAGGGAGCTGCATAGCTTTAGTAGATCTCTCAGTTTGGACAATAAAGTGGAAATCCAATTATTCTCTCCATCTCTCCCCTGTTTCTGTTAGTCAAATTTTCTGAAAGAAAAAAATTTTAACAGTCTTTGCTTGCTTTCACTTTAGATATGGACTTTAATTACTATGATAGGGTTTTCCCTCTTACTGAAAAATATATAGACTCATAGAATCATAGAATGCTTGGGGTTGG
>NW_010119492.1:0-8883 GCF_000699245.1 Pterocles gutturalis | reverse complement strand
ACAAACCCCGGAGAGGAGCTGAGAGCTGCAGCAATGCAGAAATCCAGGAGGGAGAAGGGACGGAAGGAGATATTTTCTCCCTGTTGATGCTTTTCCCTTTTTCTCCTCCCAGGGCTCAAACCTCCTCCTGCCTGAGCATCTCCCCGGGGCTCCGGAGCTTCACCAACATCCTGCAAAAGCCAGAAATTCTTCAGCTACAGAGCTGACAGACTCGAAATCCCCACCCAGGACAATCTCAGAGGGTAAAACAGGGAGTTAATGCCCCCGCAGACCTTTGGGAAGCAGCAGCTGGTTTGCTAGCGCTACAAGTCGGATTTTATTACGGAAAGCGCCGTGAAAAAAAGCAGAGCGGGAGCCTTGCGCAAACACCGTGCCTGCAGCCGGCGAGCAGCCTGGCCAACGCCGGCGCTGATTCCCGTACCCACAACTCGCTGGCTTTTCATTACGGTGTGGTGTGTTCGCAGCAAACCAGGAAAGAAAAAAACCGAAAAACTATTTTCCACCAAACAGCTGAGTCTGAAATGTCATTAGTGCTGGAAGCAATCACAGCTGAAATCGGTCCAGAGCACGGGACGGTCGCTCAGGACCACGTTAGATGTTCCCAGCTCCACCAGCATGGCACGGGCAGGGTTTAGTGCTGGCATCCTGCTCTTGCCCAGCACCGTGGGGCCAGATGCTTCCCAGCTCCAGCCACTGGACTGATGCTGGTGTGCAGGGAGGGTTGTTCTGCAGCCGGTCCTGACTTGCTTTGGGAGAAAAAAAGCAGTAGGAGAGCTGGGATCGAGTCCTTGGGAAGGCTCACGAGGAACAGTTGTGGCCACTCGTGCTCAAGAAAAGGAGCAAAGAGGAGTTTCGCCTCGTTGTAAACAGCGCGAAGTGGAAGCGTGTCCTTATCGTGCAAAATACACGCAGAGCCGTTTCGCATTCCCGATTCCCCACCTCCCCGGGATGCTCCCGTGTCACCCCAGCTCGCCTGGAGCCGTCAAATTAATTTCCAAGTCTGTCCCTGTCCCTGCAAGCCCTGGGGGGAACACACACGATCCGCTCCTGGGGTTTTGCAGAGGTTGGATAAGCCCCGCACGCCTCCGGGATGCTGCTGCCCTTTAGTGTTTATTTGCTTAGCGGTAATTATAGCAGCGTAATTATCATCAGCACTCGTTTACATCAAGAATCACTTTGCTGGGCTTCTGCCCCCTCCCTGCTCCCCGAGCCACGTGCCAAAATAAACCTCGGGAGCCTGACGGCACCGGTTCCCTGTTTGCTTCCGTGCAAAGAATGAACGTGACACGAGGTCCAGGGGATGGAAAATAGGAGAGAAGGAGAGTGAGGGCCCCCCCCCAGCTGGTTTGGCCCATGTTCCGCTCTGGCTGGGAGCACAGCGGTGTTTACAGACCCGTACGGCTCCACTGCACCCGTTAGTTGTCAATTAACGGCCAGCTCCATCCCAGTAATTAATGGGTTTGTACGGACCCGCGGGGGCATTGCCCCTACCTATAAAAACCAAACTGGTTTATTTGGGATCAAGCATTTGGACAGGGTCAAACTCACCTTCTCGAGTGTGTGCAGCATCTCGAGGCATCAACTGAGGACAGGTTACATTTAAAAAAAAAAAAAAAAAGTCCAGAGACACAAGCTCATCCTGAGTTTTCCTCCTTCCCTGCAGCAAGCTGACTTGGCCGTACTCCTGAGAAATCAAAGAGAAGTCTGTAAGTATCGGGTTGATTTTCTAAACAGTTCCCATTTGAGCTTTTTAAATAAGACCCAGGTTTCCGAGCGAGCGCAGTACAAGGCTGCCGAAGACGGCGGCAAGGGAAGAAAAACGTTTCATCCACCACAATTGCGGATGAAAATATTTCCATTTTCTTCCTTTGTGCTTTCAGGGCTTGGTTGAAAAGAAAGCAGCCTTTTCATTTGGGAAAGCAGCTTCTCTGCATTTTTAGGAAGAAAAAAAAAAAATAATCCCAAAGTTGATTGATGCCTTCCACAACTCAATAGGTGAGAATAAAGCTGGCAGCTAAAAAAAAAAATTGTTTTTCAAATCAGGTGCTTTGACAAGCACTCAGGGAGCTCCTGGGGAAGAGCAGCTGTATTTGGTTCGGGTTTTTTTAACTGCTTTTATGCACACCCTCATCCCAGGCAATCCTTGTCCTCACCTCTTCAGATATAAAAACTAATCTGAGATTTTCAGCAAGTCTATGAAAGTCAGGAGCACGGGGATGCTGGGGGTGGACGATGCATCATCAAGGCATCCGCACGCTGCCATGTGCCGGGAGAGGAGCATCCAGCAGCCTCCATCGCGCCTCTCGGCTCTGTTTCTGGACCGGTTTGCGTGAGATCAGGCTGTTGCGTGTGCTGGGGCTATGCTGGTCAAAATCAAACAGGATTTATTCCCCTTGCCAGGCTGCAGGTGTCGTTGGAGCCTGGTGTCCTGGGGATCCTGCTGCCCCGTCCTGCCTGGGGACGGACCATCCCCAGAGCCTGTGTCTGGGCGGATAATTGCGATTACTGGGGAGGGCTAAAGCCCAGCTCTTCAGCCCTCTCTGATAGAGTCCCAGGATGGTTTGGGTGGGAAGGCACCTCAAAGTCCCCCCAGTGCCGCCCCCTGCCATGGGCAGGGACACCTCCCACCAGCCCAGGTTGCCCAAAGCCTCATCCAGCCTGGCCTTGAACCCCTCCAGGGATGGGGCATCCACAGCTTCTCTGGGCACCCTGGGCCACTGCCTCACCCCCCGCATGGGGAAGAGTCCAACAGGTCTTACAGAATAGCTGGCAGAGAACACGTATAGAGAGAAAAAGATTTTTTTCACGAGCTGTTTGCGCTGCGGAGACGTTACGCATCCCGCAGAGATGGCTGGCGTGCGGGCGAGGCAGCGGATGAGGTGCCTACGGAGGAGATGCAGAAAGCAATCCCTCCTGACGAGCCACGCCGAGGTTCTGGGTTCATCCATTATGTGTCAGGCTCAAGGGAAGAACGTTCAGGAAAGAAACCAGCAGAGCTCATCGCTCCTGCAATTCCCAGCCACTGAAGCCAGCTGAGAAGGCACCAGCAGTCGGAACTGGTTTGTCAAAGGGTTCAAGCAAGACAAAGCCAGAAATCGAGGACTCCTGCAAGAGCCCTGGACTCCCCATGGGGATTTTGGTGTCCCAAGAGCCTGAACCTTGGGGATGTCGGTGTCCCAAGTGCCACCAGCAGCCGCAAAGCAGCAGGTTGTTGTTTCCCTGCTGTGAATTTTGTTCCCTCTCGCAGCATTTACTAGCTCCGGGGGCTACAAGCCAAAAATGTGCAGGGTTAAGAAGTTAAAATTATTTCATCCTGACTCACAGGCAGCAGCCTCATCCCGAGGCATGCTGAGACCCGGGGGCTCTCTGTGCCCGTCGGTCGGGGGTGACCCGGGCAGGGGGACGCAGTGAGGATGCTCAGGCAGGGCAGCCTGCTCCCCCCGCCGCCGTCCCTTCCTCGCTCTTTCGTTTTCATTAGCGCCGATCGCTCCTTCGGGCTCGGAGCCAGCGTGAAATCTCATCTCCGGAGGATACATTTTTAGACAGTTTACAGAATCTGGCTTCCTGCTTTTAAATATCTTGGGTTCTTTTGTTTCCCGTCACCTGGAAAGGAGGTGTGAGAAAAGTCCGTGTCCCCAAGTGACTCTGCGGGCGATCTGGCCACGAGCGGGCAACCTGGTGGCTTTGGAAGGAGCCAGAAGCAAAGCACCCTGAAGGCATCGATGCTGAACCATCCCAGGTACCACCACCTCCCTCCTGCTCCCCCAGTTCTGTGATGGGGCACAACCTTCTCCCCAGCACGACGTACGGACAGGACAGGAGCGGAGGTGCCGGGACAAAAATCTGAAATAAAACCGAACAGCAGAAGGACCCACCAGCATCAACCCTGAGGCTCCATCCCAGCTCCTCATCCAGTCCCGGGATGGCCCAAAGGACCAGCCCCGCCACTGGGGTGCCGTGTCAGACCCCGGGATACTTCTCCCGTGTTCTTCTGGCCAGGCAAGCCCGGGCCAGGCGCCACACAAAGCGTGCTCTGTCTCGTACATCCTCTTGGCACCGGGCGCTGGCACAGCCGCCCACCACGGGAAGCTGCTGGCAGGGGGGGGCTGGGGCCCCTCCCGGGCGGAACGACAGTGGCCACGGCTGGGCTCCTCTTCCCAGCTGCTGGCGTAGGGAAGCTTTGGAGATGACACCGTTCCTGGACCATCCCGTTCATTCCTTTCTTCAGAACTGCAGCAAGCGGTTTTCCTGCTGGCAATTTTATATCAAACGGTGTTTGCTGGAGCAGAAAAAAAAAAATAATTTTTTCTTTTTTTTAAACACAAAAACTCTTGTCAATGCTCTGGAAAATCGTGTGTATTTTCTTTTTAGTGGCAGCTGGCTGTTAGCAGCTTGACACGAGTCTGATCTCCAACCCTGAGCTCAGTGACCCAGCCCAGGCTGGGGAACAGACCCTGGGGCGGGTCAGCACAGCCTAGCCAGGGATGCTAAACCCCTGCCCTGCCCCAGGGACCCCCAGACCCCTGTCAGCCTGGGGACAGGGAGGATGCTCCTCTCCCCACAGCGGGGTCCTGGGCTGTGATGGGATTTCTCAGAGCTGCTTGAATAAGAGAGGCAAAGCGGGACGGGACCAGAGGATGCTCTAGCTCAGCGACCAGGGGAGATACTGCTTTGTTCCTAAGACATCTCCCTTCAACCACAAGCCATGCCATAAAGGGTTAAGTGAGGACTAAACACAAGGATTAAGCCAGGACTAAACCCAAGGCCAGCACTCTTAAGCTTTTTTGGGAACAAAGGCACTCGGGAGCTCTGCTCCCAGGGAATTTGTGCAGAGGTCCCTGAGCATCTCTGCTTGCGGGATGCCCTGGGGCCACCAGCACGGAGGCGGTGGGTCCCCCTGCCAGGACCCCCGGCAAAAGCCATGCGAGGGGCCAGAGCCACCCCTCGCCCCGAGCCACGGAGGCGGCATCCTGGCCTTTTGTTCTCGAAAGAGAGCGTGCAGGGAATTGGGTGCCAGCCACGAGAGCTTGTGCTGGTGCCTGCTTCCTCCCTTGGCACGCAGCGGTGCCGGGCGCCTCTGGCCAATTCTTGCTTGCGTAAACAGCCGAAATAATGAAGATAAACGAGGTTGAGTGACAGGGGAGGGCAGCAGCTGCCAGCCAGCCCTTCCCCGTGAATCAGGGCACAGCGCGGGGCCACGCTTTTGGTTAGAGGTTAGAGCATCCCACACGGTGCTTTAGGAGATGCTCAAGACTCGCTCCCCAAAATCACTGACCGCTTGTCTTACAAGGGTGAGCAGGGGGTTTGAGGTGGTTTTTTTAGGCTGGCAAAAGAATCACTCATGGAGAAACACATCTCCACATAAAATACGCCAACTCGGGGGGGAAAAAAAAAATATTCCTGGAGTTGCAACCACTCCTTCGGTATTTCCCAGATCCAACCTTGGGCACACATGTCCATAACCACGGGGAGATTTCCCATGGCTGTGACGGGAAGGGGTTCAAAGCCCGTTTTCACCAGGCAGAAGGTTCCTCCTACTCACCGGGTGTCGCCAGGTGCTCGGCACGGGGCTCAGCCCACGGGAAGCATTGCTGTCACCTCCACGTTGCTCATCTGAGGAGGCTAGCATCACTTTTCTCCATGACAGCAGTCAGAGGACACCAACCCCTGCAGTGACATTGATGTGTCCCCACCGACACAGAGCCTCGTCTTCTGCCCCAGCTCCAGCGCCTGTGTCTGAGCTCCATCTCCTAAGGGATACAAGAGGTTAAAATTAAAAAAAAACCAACAACAAAACCTGTGTTAAGCCACGCTAAAGCCGCAGCAGAACAGCACAGCCCTGCCAAGAAGCTTATCTGAGGCTCTTTGTGAACAAAGTGAACCCGGGAAGGTGGCGAGGCTCAGTGACAGGGAGCAGGGACACGAGCCAAGATCCCTGCCTCTGGCCAAAGGAGAAATTTCCATCTTAGAGAGAAGCCACCCCCTTCCGATAACCCCGCTGTTCCCACCGCGGCGAGGGGCCTCGGGGGGGCTGGGGATCCTGTTCCCTGGGAGCTGCTGGCACGACCCAGCTTTTTTGCGGTGGCATCTCACGGTTCCGACCGCACGGACGGACACCTCGGCTAAAAATCATCCGTAAGGGACGCAGAACAGGGCGGGCATCACTCCACTGAGCCCTGCGGCCGCTCTGCCTTTCTGCTGGCTCCTGCATCTTCTGAATTGGGATGGAAAAGAGTCACCTCACCCACCGATTAACCACCAAAATTAAAAACCAACACGGTGTTCGGCACCTGTCCACTCTGCACGCCACAGGTTCAGGCTCCTGCAGAAGCCGGGGATCACAGCAGATAGACACAATGAGCCTCTGAGCCCTTCAAACCTCTGGAAATAAACTTGTGTGAGCTGTATGTGGGAAAATCTCAGAGCAGCCAGAATCACACAGAAGCCCCGACTCGAACTTTCTGCTTCCCAAATCCTCCCGAGGCAGCACGGACGGGGAATGGGAAGCGAGTGACTCCAACCGAGCGCTCGTTCCATCCCGACGCCCAGCCGGGGTCGATAAAAATCAGCTGTGACCCAGCACAGCCCATCTAGAACGCCACGTTTATTTTTAATCGGGTGAATCGGTGGCTCAAAACTAAAGTTGGGCCCCACTCAGTTCCTGGAAATTTAATCCCCAGATCGCTGCTCTGGAGCTACCGGCTAGCAGCGCGGTGACCCCCGGACTCTGCAGCTGGGATGCAGCCATGCTCAGTCTGTGATTTACGGAGCTTTGCAGATGGAAGAAGCAAGAACAGTGGGCAAAAAATAAGGGAGACCCTCTGCCCTTGCATGATTTTCCCTGCCCTTCCCAAACTGCAAGGTAGAAAACCCAGAGGAGGGATCACTGGGCTGGACTGGAGATGCGAGGGCGGCTGCACCAAGCCCAGAAAATCGAGTCGAGCGATGCTACAGCCCTACTGTGCGCTCCAGATGGGCACTGAGCTGCTCCCAACATCTGCTCCTCTCCAGTGTGACAAACTCTCTGTCCCAGGGTTGCTTTCCTCTCCCAAAAATCAGTGCAAGGAGACTCGTGAAATGTTTCTTGTTCCCTGGAGCACCAGAGGAAGAACACGTCTGTCTGCTCCCGGAGAGATGCCAACAGATAGAGGAGCTGGTGCAGAAAGATCCCGATTAGACTTGGCAGGCAGCACGAGCACAAATTCCTCCTGTCCTCGCGCGCGCCGCTGTCGGCAGAGCTCTCCCGCTGATCCTCCGGAGTGACAGCGGGGTTTAATCTCCATGGAGATCCCCGTGATCCGCCGCAGGTGGTGCCTTGGCTGCTGGCTGTTTGCAATGAGCCAGACTACCTCCTTACTTCTGTTTTCCATCCTTTTTGGCAGCCACCTGGGCAGTCGGGATGCCAGGACAGGGCTTGGAGGAGTCAGACCTGGCTGCTCGCACATCCTCGGCAGTTGGGATTCAGCCAGCTCGGAGATGCTGTGTGCGAGCAGGATGCAGTAACGCTGGAGCTGAGGATGCTCCTGCTGGGAAACGCTCCCCAAACCCCCCTGCCACTGCAGCTCCTGGAGCGGGGTTTGGCTTTCTCAAAGGATTGGCCATTAGTGCAAGATTTATCTTGGGTTTTACCTTCCTTCCTCTGCAAAAACCCTGTTTGGACAACGCACGGCAACATCCTCGCTTCGTACAGACGGGGATGAAAGCGAGCAGATGCTTGTTCGCTCGCACTAACTGGGGAATTGGACCTGAAACATTCAACAGAAAGAGTTTGTCTTTTCCCAGCTGGAGACTTCCCTCCGCGGGTTTGGAAGCTGGACCACGTGCTAGCCGTAGCCCAGCAGACCTCCAGCACGCACAGCCAAGGTCCCCGATGTGTGGTCCTTGGAGCACCGGTAGCCTCCAAGGCTGGAAAACTGCACCTGCACGTTGCACCTTATCCAAAGAGACCCAACGAGGTGGCATCACACACGGCTGGCACATCGCTCTACAAGACAAGGCATCCTTGGGCACGCCATAAATCTTGCGTGAGGTAGCGACGCAGCACAGAATACGGATTTTGGAACAGAGAGATGATGGGATGCCGAGGGCTGGGAGGTGCAGGGAGATGATGGGATGCTGAGAGCTGGGAGGTGCAGGGGTGAACCTGATGCCTGCAGGGCAAGTTGCTCTTCCCATTAGCTGCAGCTGTTTCATCGCCAAAGCTGGTTGTTTTTTACAGAATCTGGGTTGAAGGGGCTTGCCTTGGCATCCTCACCATCAGTTCCCATGCAGAAGGCTCCCAAGAACCCAACGTTCCTGGGCTGGTACCCACCTGCTCCTGCTGCCTGAAGCTTCCTGAACCTCCGCCTGCGAGGTTTCCCTCCTTCTCATTCTCGTGGTGTCACTAGGACAGCTGAAGACATTTGCAAAGAGAAGAAAAAACAGAAATAAGAAAAGGTGTTGTGATGGATGGACTCTCATTTAGATGCTCAGAGCAGCCCGCTGTTTCTGGGATTATTCTCTCTCCTCTGCCAGAAGGAGACAATGAAAGGAGCCCAACACCCCAGCACTGCTGCTCAAGGTGACGGCGGATTATCCAGCTTTCTTGCTCATCACAAGCTCTCGCTGCGAGGATTGCCAGAGCTGCTGCTCTCTCAGATCTGCACTAAAAGACACAGCCCTGCAGAATGCCTGGGGGCGAGGACAGGAACCAGCCTCTTTCCTGGGACCTTCCACCCAGGACTTGTGCACAGAGCAGAGCCCACAGCACTGATCTCCAGAACTGCCCCAGGACTTCCTCGGCCAAGGGCGATGGATACTCTCAGCTGTCGACTCTGCTCGTTATGGTACCCACAGATGTAGCAAGAGCGGTGTAAATGAGAAGCTGAACATGACCCAGCAATG
>NW_010119491.1:0-1126 GCF_000699245.1 Pterocles gutturalis | reverse complement strand
AGTGCTTATTGCATCAGTGTATTAAGGTCAGCTGCATTTCTTTGCCAAAAGCAAAGCAGAGAAAAGTATACCAGATATCTAAGCCACCTCCTGTAGACAAAAAGAGAAACACCTTTGGGATGTGTTCTTTCAGGTGTTCAACTTTTCTGTAATCATGTTTTTCATGTAAAGTCTTTAAATGAAAGCCCTTTTAAATCACATTACAAATCACGGGAACTAAATGTCCTGTGCTGAGCAGGAGGAGGAGACAGTTATCTTACAAAAGAGTGCAATACTTGATCCAAATTGCTTTTCTGTTTTTCCTTTTTTTTTCCCCCCTGTCCAGAATTCAAAGTTGTGCAAGTACCAAACCCAGCCTAGGTATTCTGTGGGAGTTGTATTAAGAAGACAATTTCAAAAAAGTTGTCGACTTACAAGGGAGGTTGGGATCAGCTCTTAACCAAAACTAGACACTCAAATATTAACAGAATTTGAGTAAGACTCACTATTATTCTATATTCCGGTGCTAACTCCTGCCTTCATTACAAACCACCTCAAAATTATCAGAAACCTTTAGCAATGATTTAAAATCCTGATTTTGCAGCCTACTTCTCTGTACGGAAAACTAGAAGCAAAGTCTAAAGGAACAACAAGGCAAAAAAACCTTTTAACAACAACATATAGTCACCTTGAAGATGATAAGAATTCAGGAGCTAAAATACTCCAAACTAATGCTTCATTTTGCAAAACACAGATCAAATCCAAAGCACTGGATCTGTCCCTGGATCCACCGCCATGTCTACCTCCATCTTCTCTTCCTCTGGCTTCACACCCTCCAGCATGACACAGAAACACCTGAGCCCAAAGCCAAGCAGAGAAGTGTGTGGGTCCTGCCCTGGCAAGCCGAGCGGAGCTGTGGGACGGGGGTCTCTGCACCCCTGCCCCCTCTCGCCACCCAGAGAGAGCCGTGGGGCCATGGGGCCCCTGGGCACGTCCCCAGCAGCAGCTGGCTGGAGCCTGGAAGGCTCCTTGGCCACCAGCACCCACTACTAGTGACGGGCCAGCGCCTGCAGCCTGACAATCCTGTGTGTCGCCTGCTTCACACGCTTGGGGAGCGTCAAGGTCTTGAGGGTCTGGTGGAGCAGAG
>NW_010119490.1:0-9754 GCF_000699245.1 Pterocles gutturalis | reverse complement strand
AGTGCACCGCTCCCGGACACACTCACGGAGCAGAGACAGCAGCCCGAGCGCCCCAGACCGGAGTGGGGAAAAACGACCACCTGGCCACAGCTAACGATCACCCCGGAGAGGGAGGATCCCGAAACTCACAGAACGGAGATAATGATTTGAGCATCCCAGGCAGTGGAAGGGAGAGCTGACCGGGGTGTGTGTGTGGGGAAGGGGGGGGAAGGCCTTGGAGAGCGATGCGGAGCCAGGAGAGAGCACCGAAAAGCGGAGCTAAGGCAAAAAGAGAGCACTCTTCCGGGTGTTCTTACCTATATACTGGGCATGACGTGCATGTTATGGAATAAATCATTGGCTATTCTGAGTTTCAATTTTAACATAAGGGCAAATCCTATGCTAGCAACCAGCTGTGCCTCTTTGCTCGTCTGCTGACCTTGGCAGCAGAACAAAACATTATTCTCTTATCAGCTCCTCTGAGCATAAATCCAAAACACAGCCTCTTGCTAGCTATTTATGAAGAAGAAGGAAAAAAAACTAGCAGAGTTAACTTTAAGCAGTCTGTTCTTAAACCACGACAACAATCTACAGTGGCACCCTGCAGCTTCCTTTCTAACCTTAACTGCATTGCCTTCAGCACCCACATACCATACTGTTTTTTCAGTTGTTTAAGCAAAAATAGCATTGAAGAATTTTTGGGTGGCTCCATTCTTGTGGTATTGATTCACTGCTGCCACTAGAAAACACTACAAAAATTGTGGATCCAGGAATATCACTCAGTATTTTAAGAAACTTTTAAAAAGATAAGAATTGTCAACCTTATGCTTTATTTCTTTGTACCTCAGAAGTATGGTTTAAGAAACAGGTGAATCCTGATTACATAAAATATTTGGAATATCCCAACATCAATTTTTAGCATCGACAGAACTTCACTACACAGTAAATGTTTTAAAGCCATTGGATGAGCATAACTATACCAGCTGTTCACAAAGAACCCTTAACAATTACTGTTTTGTAAGTCCACAAGTCTAGGAAATGTGGTTCCAAATCACAACCACAGCCTCCTCCTCTCACACCTCCAAATAAATTATCAGGAAACAGCTCTAGTAAGCAGTAGTCTTGCTTTAATCTCATCATACTAATAAATAATCTTCTACAGCAAAGGTAAAATTAGTACCTACTCCAGCAAACTCCCCATCGAGCATTTGAGAGTGAACATAATGAAGACGGTGGAAGAATGCTTCTTACAGGGTAATCAATACAAGTGTTGTTGGTGTAACACCAAAGGCACTGTGCAAAAGAAACAAATAAAAGAACAAATTATTGATCTTCAAAAACAGTTTACAATTTAGTGTTCCTCTCCACAGACAGAATTCTTAAGTGTGTACAGTACTGTACAGATATACTAAAAGTCCCAGTACAATTCCTAAGTATGCCTAAACTGAACAGCAAATAACTACATTTTGTACTTACAGCTAATAAATATTTACACTAGCCAGAAAGTATACTCGAGGATAAAATGGCTTTGGGTTTAGAATTACTGAAATTAACAAGAAATACTAAATCAGGAAGCCACCTGTTGAGAATTTTAACACACCTATCTTTGAGTAATACAAATACACTGATAATCTTTCTTCAGCCCTATATTTGACTGTCAGTAGATAGAAAAAAATAAAGAACCTTTATAATCCTACAGGAGGTTTTGCTGCAAGGTAATAAAAGATACAGTTTTATCCAATCTGTCTTGCAAAGTACATCGAGTACCTTAATTGTGCACCCTTATATATCTCGGTATTTTTTTTAATTTAAAGTTTCTTGCATGTATTATAGTTACAATACTAGCATAACATTTCCGCTTTTTATGTGACCACAAAGCATCAAGCTTAAGTTTTGTTCTTCATCTTTTAAAATAGATACTAATTCAAAACTCCTTTACCACACAACTCAGTCAGTGAAGTTTTGGATGACAGTAAAAGGAATCCTTAACACAACAAGGTTTTTTAGGATTAATTCTAGAAAAAGCTCATCCGGGAACTATGCTTTATCTAACAGTACTATCAAGAACATCTCTGTCATACATCCACAATTGCACAAAGTGTGTATCCTGCTCTAAAAGGTTAGAAAACATTAAATACAAAGGAAATCATTTGTAGTAGATTCTGCACTCTTGAAAAAAGTGAAGAGACAAAAATGTATCCAGATTTTGTAGCTGGTAGACTGTACACGTCAAACATGCCCATAAAGACACATCAACAGAAACAATTAAGAAGAATAATCTTTGCAAAAAACCAGCCCTCATAAGATTTAATTTTAATTAAGGATGTCAGATGAGAACTTGCTTATTTTTGTTGGATCAATTATTAATAAGAATTAACAGTTCAGAAATAATAACTAATGGGGGCAGACTAAAAGTCACTGTTAAACTTGTTCGAATTTAATGTTGACCCTGTTTTGAGTAGGAGGCTGGACTAGACGACTCATGAGAACTCTAACATGAATGACTCTATACTGTTGGTGACAACTAGGAGCACAGAAAGGTCAGTTGTATTGCTCTGATGGAGACTACTGCATGTAACTATTAAAAACGTATGTAGCCCAAAAGGCAAAACCTGATCCAACTACTTATTGGTGCAGAGGCTGAAGTAAGAGAAAATACTTCAGCTGACTCCTTCCCAACACTAAAAACTGAGCTGTCGAAATCAAGTTAGAAAAAAGAAAGCCTAAACACCCAAGGGTGAAACATCTCCTCAACTTTGATCCTCATCTACATAACCTAAAAATAAATAAAAAAATTTTATTTAAAGGTAAATCATATATATCCTTTGCAAGTATGCTAGCAACTACTTTCACACTCTGGTGGATATCACTGACTATTTTAGTAGCGTCTCATGTGGATAATGAAGTGCAACATCATTAATTCAGTCCATACTCATTTTAAGGACATTCTCAGCATTGAAAGAAAAGATAGCAATCAGACACCAAAATTAATGCTTCTTCCTCTATAATCAGACAGATTATATGCAAGTGATTATTATCCCCACCTTTCCTTCAAAAAAATTCACTATATTTTTTGGTCATATGATTTCCTATAGCTGTTGTTAGCTTTTTTTAAATGCCTAGCTTCCCTGAAATCCACTTTCCACAAGAATTTAGATCCATACATTTGTCATTAGGATAAAGATGAGAATAACCAAAAAAATATAGCTGAAGGAAAAAAGTGAGTTGGTAGACTACTCAGAAGTAAAGAATGAGACTTTGGCAAATGCTCCAGAATGCTGAGGTTCTACATATACACACCAGTTTTAAAATATAGTGCTATCTTTAACTAGTGCTTGCATTACTTATTTTGTCTTGCACACTGTCATATGGAGTTAGAAACATAAAGATAAAACTCTCTCAAGATATTAATCAATAGATATTTACACATTATCCAGTAACAAAGTTCTCAGATTTTAATACACCTGGTAATCTGCTAGTCTTTGAAGTAAATAGAGTTTTAGGATTTGACAGCTCTAATCAAAACCTTTGTGTATTTTTTTTAATGTACCATATTGTAAGGAATAAGATGAAATTAAACGGTGAACATGTAAAATTATCATTCATAACTTATTAACACAAGAAAATAGATTTTCATCAACTCTCAAAACCAACCCAATTATAATTATGATCAACAATTTTTAGGCATTTTGAATTAATGCTATTTAACTGAACTAAATTCCTACATTGTAGGGTTTGTTTGGAATTGTTTTTATCTATTCACCAAATGTTTAATTTTCATTTTCATCTGCATTTTTATCTGATAGATATCTATATTATCACAATATGAAAACCTGATTTTTTTCTGCTGAAGCAATTAAAGTCATTTCAGCAATCCTTTGCTTTTGTATTGCTCACACAGATGCTAGTGGCTTTGTTCTGTAGCCTTTCTTCTTATATTTTTAATGTATGTGCAAATTATCTGAATCAAGTCTAAACTCCTTTCTTCAAGGTTAACAATGATGCTATTGAAGCAGTTAGTTGCCCTGAACCATCCATCATTCTGTCACCAAAACAAGCCTGGACACTGTCATTGGTTTGACAGATTCTGAAAATAACATAACTCTGTTAGTGTCTTCACCACACAAACACAGCTAAAGGATTTATTTCTCTCACAAGGTGAACACATAGCTTCCAGGTTAATAAAAGTTGTGTTCATCTATCTGTAGCAGCACTTATTTGAAGTGATAGTCACACCAGTGGTAGTACTGAACACTTAATCTTTAAAGACCCATATTTTCCATTTCCTACTTTATACTTTTGAGGATGAACAGTTCTTTACATAATACTATGCCTATGACAATATACAGGTTTGACAACACACAATAACCACATCAATACAAGGCAATTAATATTTTGCCATTAAAAGCCAGAAGATGCATAAGACAAGCATAAAACAGGCAAGTTCAGATATTTCCAATTTTCCCTAGTGAAAAAGTTTTGCAGTAACCTTTGAAACTTAAAGACTCCTGAAACATTTCATTTCAGTGACATCTGAAGTTAAAATTAAAGACCATCTTTCACTTTATATAGGGGAGTTTCTTCTATTCTGCAGGGACAGACACCTTTTGCACACTTATCACAATCCTTATTGTGGAGCTAAAAAAGATTTTCAGCAAAGGACAGAGAAACAAATACTATTGTTTTAAATGTCTGCCTTACTGCAATCTCACTGGAAATCAAAACACACTGCTACAAGAACAGTGACCTAGCCTAGCAGTCTTAAGCACTCATGGTCTGATGTAGTTAGTGGACATGTCTGAACATCTACAAAGCATCAGTCCAGTCTGTCTCAGTTAAATGCATTGCTTGGGGGCATCTCCAGAGAAAGGCATTTCTAGTTTTTTCACATTAATTTCCCAGTTGTCCTGTTTGGCATACAAGAAATGCAATACATTTTGGCCACATAAGATTCAGTTTATCTAGCCCTTTTATAAGATGGAAATTTAAATAAGTGCTGGTTGCAAATTGAGGATGAGTCCAAACAAGCAACATCAACTTTCTCAGTTGCACCATGAAAGCACTGAGCACACACTGAAACTGGAAGCATGGATTCTACACGGTCTGTCCTCTTGAGACGAAGCAGAGAAATACCCCAAGTGACCAAATCATGGAGCAACCCTGGCAAAGTGAAAGCGCACTGGCATTGAGTCTGATAGAGAGGAAGCAGCACATCACTTGACTCTACCACTTAAATAACTGATAGTAGAACTGACTGACCTTGACTTCCTCTTACTATGGGTAGTTTGACAAGATTCATCATTAAAACAAAACAAAAAGCCCACCAAACAGCCAAAGAAATCCTAACAATTTGATTTCATATTAAACAGAAAAAAAAAAATCAGCAAACCCTCATCAATCAAAAAGGATGTTAATCTTACCGAAACATTTTTGAGACATTCTTCACAGGTACTCTCAGAAAACTCTGAACATCCTAGTAAAAACAAACAAACACACACAAAACCACAACACATACAGATTATATATTTATTTTTATTCAGTAATGTCAAGCATTTCACATAATATTTAGCCTTTTCTTTTTTCTGCTTCTAGATACAAGAAACAATTTTGACTGAAGTAAAGAAAGTTCAATAATTCCATTCCAGGAGAACTATAGCAAACAGAGATACAAAGCACTGAAGTTTGACCTCTGACATAGTTAGGGAAACAATTCAATGTTACCTTTAACTTCAATTTGCTTTCTCCAAGTACAACCCAAGAGCCTCACTGTATCTCTGGTGAAGTCCTAAGACTTTTACACTGAGAAAACATTTCAAGTTTTACAGCTTTGGAAGCCTAGGAAAAGCTGACCCTTGCCTAGGGTTGGTCTCCCTTCCACAGATATTAACCTTTTTCTGGAGGAAAAAAGTTTTTAAAAAATAAAGCAGTCCAAATAACATTATTTTAAATAACAATAAAAAAATATTTCTAAACATAGTACATAGTTATTTTGCAAGAGGTCAAGAACAACTCTAATAGAAATTTACAATGACAAGTGATGCGGAAGAACTTAATTCATATTTTCTTTAGATTTTAAAAAACATCTTCTATCCTAAAAAAAGAAAATACTTAACTGGTGTTCACATCCCCAGAGGATTCCAGCCAAAGGCTATGACTTTCATTTAGAAGTACTGCACACTTATCTTAAGACCAGTATTTTTTATCCACAACACAGACAGAATTTGTTGCCCACAGGACCACATACACGCCATAGTCTTGACCTAGATGAACTACCTGACAGATGGGGGGGAGTTTCCTCTACTGCTCTGAACCTGGATTCTTCTTCCAATAACTGTAGTTCCTATGATTATTTTAAATACTATTCAATGAAACTAACTTTTTATTCTTTCCACATATATCATAAATAAAAGGGGAAAATACCTCTAAATCAGGAATCCCATTCTACTTTTAATGAATAACTGCATTAGTCACCAGCAGTTATCAGTTTGAGCTAAATCATTAGCATGTTTTGAGACAAATACATATTTCAATATTTTCTTTTAATAATTAAGTATTATACCTTTCTGGTACTAATTCTTAATATTAAATGTATTTTATGTACCATTATATTTAGCTTTAACTAACATATCCATATAGAAAAACCACTTACTAGTTTATCCAGTACCAATTAACATTGTTACCAGTACCAATTAACTGAGGAACAGCCTAAGTGTAACGCCCATACCAATTCATAGAAAACAAAACAAAAAGCCAAAACACCATAACACAAACATGAAAAACAGATTCTGAAATCATTCTCAGTTTAAACTCAAACATTTTCAAATGGTATTATTCCATATGGAGTATCATCATGCTTATTACAAAAATACTTCATTAAATTTTCAATTTAAGATTTAACACACCTAAACAAACAGCTTTCTGAACATGAATTAGGGAGGTTCTGTCAGAAGCCTGCAAGTACACCAAGGACTTCTAAAAATGTGGTTTAGGTTACATTTTCAGTAACTGAATCATCTACAGCAAAGTGAAGAAATGCAACGTTCTTTAGATTCTTATCAAAGGAGGTAAGCGTGCAAACTTTTCATGCCGTTTATCTTCTTTAACTGCCTTCCTACTGACATTTTATAACAGACAACCTACATTGGCAAATAACCAAAAGACAGGGGCTTAAATAAGAGTTTTTTTTTTTTTTTATAACTTAGGTTTATTCTAAAGAACAGCATAAGAGTGTTAATGAAAAAGACGTCAAAAATATATTGTCACAACATATATCTCAAAAATCAACTTTTTATGTCCTGCTGTTACAAAATCTAACATTACTATGAATTATTTAAAAATACATATTTTTTTTCCATTCTACTTTATGTATTTCTTTGGGTCACATAACTTAAACATACACAAATTTCCCACCAGTTACTGTGTTCACCACAAGAGCACAAGACAGAACAAAACACCTCTCCAAATTGGAAAAGAAAAACCCCTCCAATCCAACTTGCTAAAGCATTACGTGTATCAGCACACTAAACACAAAAACAACTTTGAATTTTTTATTCAAACAGATAACAAGTTGACAGTCTCCTTCTAATATGTCAAGGGACAACTGTATTATCTTTATCTGGGAAAAAATAATTGTAAGCCATAGCACCACTACCAACAACAACTCACATTGTATTTTAAACAGTATTTATCAAACATAATAATTCCTTCTATATTGGCATATATCATCAACATTAATCACCTAACATGTAATAAAATCAGAAATCATTTTTATATACCAAGCCTGGTTTACCAAGCAGTGGAAGCATCATTTGGATAAGTGGTGTAACTTTTACCAAACTAGTCTAGTGCTGTAGCTGTATGGAGATTATATTCTCACTAGAGAAGAAAGAGCTATGTACTTTTTTTTTTTTTAACAACTAGAACACTGCCCACACACGCAGGAATCACGCTAAGTTAACGATACACCAGTTATCTGTATGACCTCCCTTTCTAGGAGACACACTCACAGACCAAGGTCACAACACACAAATAAAGAACAAAGGCTGTTCCTCCACAAAACACAGGTAAAACAGAATAGCACTGACAATAAAAATCTGTTTTGCTTAAAACCATCTTTCCCCCTCCCCTTTCCAGTATGTATTTGTGCATGAAGGTAGCACAGGCAGGGATTTAGGATAATTTTTTTTTTAATTTATTTTATTTAGGAAGACAGGGCTCTATACCAGCATACGCTAAGGACTGATGACTGCTTAAGATCAGGGCTGGGGGGGGCAACTCTTATTATTCCACTAAAAAAAACCAAAAAACAAACAAACAAACAACAACAAACCCAAAAACAAAACAGTGCAACTGCTCAGATAATCAGAAACCTTTCAACACCTATACTAAGCTTATTCATAGCTGGTTTATTTTAATTTGTTCTCTGCCTTCATTCTCAGGACAATATTCTTAAACAGCTGTTCCCACTTACTGGTACAAGGGTACTTTCTCAAAGTCCTATTATTCCCCCTCAACCTTCCTCCTGCTCCAGCAAGTAAAGTCATACTCTTCTAGGTATTTTCTGAAACAGGGAACAATACAGCCTTGGTAGCCCTGCTTTGTGCCAGGCCAACCCTGTTGGATGCACATGCTGAACTTGTAGAATATTTAACAGTATGGCAATACAAGGTCCCACAGTCTTGCAGAACTACCATAAAACTGCCTCCTCTCTGTTCACAAGAGCATCACTTCAGTAACTGATATGCAACTCATAGTCAAAAAGTCTACCTCCCTACTTTTTTCCAAGTGTTTCAATTTTAGATTAAAATAATACTAGTCATATGGCATAACAATCCACCTTCTATTTTTCACTTAAAATTTATTTCTAATATTTATTCTTTAAAGGTCACCCACATCTTTCTGTATAATATCATGATCCTTCTTCACAGCAGCAATCAACTTTGTGTCATGAGCAAATTCCTAAACTCAGGTAAGAATAACAATGTGAAAACTTTCCTAGGGAATCCATAAGCAACTCCACTACCAATTCAATCCAGTTTTTGGCTCCAACCAAACTCTTTGGTTTTGTTTACATTTCTCAGAAATACTAGAAATAAACTGATTATCTCGCAGTTACTAGCCGGTCTACCTTTTGTTATTTCCTCTCTAATAGTTGAGGAACACTGACAGCTCCCTTTCTCTTCTGCTTCAAGCTAGTTGCCTCACAAAGTTGGATACTTGAGTATAAATCCTTCCACAAAAGAAATGGAACACCTCAAACTGGACTCTAAAAACACATGTCAAGGTTCACTTGAGATAATCTAACTTTATGCAAACTAACCTGACCTGCACCTTTCTGGTCACACCTGCTAATGGCACCAAATCTGAGGACGAGTTTCACCAACTGCTTTCCAAAAGCAGCTAGGAGATAAATAACTCCAAGAGAACAAACAGGATGGCGAGAGCACCTCCATCTGCTTCTCCTTTGAAGCCACATTTCCTCATCATCAGTCAGGGCAAAGAAAACACAGGCAACTATTCTCCTTGCATCAAAATGCCCAAGAACCTCAGGGCCCCGCAGGCCGGCCAGCAGCACAAGCCCTAGTGCCACTGACCCTCCCCTTTGGTCGGAAGCGTGGAGCCAGCCCCTCGGGAGCAGGCCGCCAGTCCTGTCCCAGCCCTTTCCCAACACGGAACCAGCCTGCTCCGAGATGGGGGATGGCGACCAAGACCCCAGAGCTCCGCCAGCTCTCCAAACGGCGCTCCCGGGCTGCAGGGCCTCTGCCCGTCCCTGCCG
>NW_010119489.1:0-1119 GCF_000699245.1 Pterocles gutturalis | reverse complement strand
TCCCCATCCAAATTTTGCCCCAAAACCTCATCCACATCCTCCAAAAAAACCAGAATTTCGTCCCAAAATCCCACCTTTATTTTCCCAAAAACGAGGTTTTTGCTCCAAAATTGCCTCCCCATCCTCCCAAAAAATAAATTTTGCCCCCAAACCTCGTCCCCGTCCTCCAAAAAACCCAGAATTTCACCCCAAAATCCCACCTTTATTTTCCCAAAAACGAGGTTTTTGCTCCAAAATTGCCTCCCCATCCTCCCAAAAAATAAATTTTGCCCCCAAACCTCGTCCCCGTCCTCCAAAAAACCCAGAATTTCACCCCAAAATCCCACCTTTATTTTCCCAAAAACGAGGTTTTTGCTCCAAAATTGCCTCCCCATCCTCCCAAAAAATAAATTTTGCCCCCAAACCTCGTCCCCGTCCTCCAAAAAACCCAGAATTTCACCCCAAAATCCCACCTTTATTTTCCCAAAAACGAGGTTTTTGCTCCAAAATTGCCTCCCCATCCTCCCAAAAAATAAATTTTGCCCCCAAACCTCGTCCCCGTCCTCCAAAAAACCCAGAATTTCACCCCAAAATCCCACCTTTATTTTCCCAAAAACGAGGTTTTTGCTCCAAAATTGCCTCCCCATCCTCCCAAAAAATAAATTTTGCCCCCAAACCTCGTCCCCGTCCTCCAAAAAACCCAGAATTTCACCCCAAAATCTCACCTTTATTTTCCCAAAAATGAGTTTTTTGCCCCCAAACCCCCTCCCCATCCAAATTTTGCCCCAAAACCTCATCCACATCCTCCAAAAAAACCAGAATTTCGTCCCAAAATCCCACCTTTATTTTCCCAAAAAATTAGGTTTTTTGCCCCAAAATCACCTCCCCATCTTCCCAAAAAATAAATTTTGCCCCAAAACCTCCTCCCCATCCTCCCGAAAAATAAATTTTGCCCCAAAACCTCGTCCCCATCTTCCAAAAAAACCCAGAATTTGACCCCAAAATCCCACCTTTATTTTCCCAAAAATGAGCTTTTTGCCCCCAATCCCCCTTCCCTGTCTCCCAAAAAATAAATTTGGCCCCAAAACCTCGTCCCCATCCTCCAAAAAAAACAGAAGTCGACCCCAAAATCCCACCTTT
>NW_010119488.1:281-23302 GCF_000699245.1 Pterocles gutturalis | reverse complement strand
TTCTAACCCAAAGCATTCTATGATTCTATAAAACAAGACATACATAAGAAGATACACAGATTATGTAAAGAGAGAAAAGAATAAAATTTACCTGTATCATCTGGTACATATATCTTGGCATCCTTACATAATGTGTCATCGTATGTAGCATTGCTGAGGACACATTTGGATGTTAAATTACCCATAAAAAGTTGGAGGCCTATTAGAGCAAATACACTCAAGCAAAAAACAGTCAAGATCAACACATCCGTAAGTTTCTTAACAGATTCAATAAGTGAATTTACGATGACTTTCAGACCTAGAAAAACAAAATTCAATAACAAGCAAAACGAGAAGAGGAATGCAGTTGTGTTCCCATATGACAATAAACAATTGCACACACATCAAAAACAATGAGTGTAAATGGTTTTGTAGCTTCAGAATATTAAATGAGGTAAAATAAAGCATAAGAATGTGTTAAGTATTTTTACTTAAATTTCCTAATCATAACTTACTTGGCTTTTTCTTCCAGCTAATAATAATTTTGCTAACTTGAAAATTCTAAATTAAGGTGTCATCTAAGCAAACTCTTATGAACTTTAATGAATGTGGACAGATTTCTGTGCTCAATTAACATTAAACAAGTACTTCACATTGTTCCAAATACACATTACAATACAGGATAGCTTCTCCTGACCTCAGGGAATTCTGGCTTAGAAGATAATGCCCTACAGATGTCACCAGTTTAAAAGAAAAAAGACTTTATGACACTGGGAAGGGAACAAATATATGTTGGGGGCCACCCAGCTGGAAAGTAGCTGGGCAGAAAAGGACCTGGGAGTTCTGGTGGACACCAAGATGAACACGAGTCAGCAATGTTGCCTTCTGACAAAGAAGGTGAATGGTATCCTGGGCTGCACTAGGCAAAGTATTACCAGCAGGACAAGGGAGGTGATCATTCCCCTCCATTCAGCACCAGTGGGGACACCTCTGGAGTAGTGGGCCCACTTCTGGGCTCCCAGTACAAGAGAGAAATGGACAGACTGACAATAGGATATATTGTCATTTATAGATTTTTCCAATAAGTTTTTTGCAGTTAGATTTTGAAATCCATACTTTGGTATCCTAATTAGTGGCAAAACTTACAAAAATATCAAATATCTGGACAGCATATGCAAAATATTGTTGAAAGTATTGTGCTAAATCCAGATAGTGGCCATGGTCAGTAAACAAACAAACGAAACTCTGAAATACTGTCAGCATTCTGGGAAATAAGCCATAGAAGATGACACTAAGTATAATGTGAAACCAGAAATATTGTGGCATAGCCATATTATCTTAAGACAACGTATTGAACAGGGTGTTCTGCTCAGAAAAGACAAAAGTAAAAAGAGAAAGGCACTAGGCTAAATAAAACTGAACATTAGGGATGGGATAGAAAAAGAAGAAAATACAAAAATTTGCCTGCGTCAAAATAATTTTGAGGAAAAAATGGTAAAAAAATATTCAGTTAGGATGCTGCTGAGAGTACTGCAGACTGTAAAAGAGTCACACGTTGGGATCCCTTTAACCATCACAAAAAGTGACCAGAAAACTGAAGACAAGAACAGGAGAGGACTTAGAAACATCATACTGCTGAAGAAGAGAGAAAATCAGTAAGACATGTTGTTCCTTACCTGGTATTACTGAAATAGCTTTCAAAGTCCTCAGTACTCTGAAAGTTCGAAGAGCTGAAACCTTGCCCGGACTTTTACACAAAGTAACATACCTATAAAATTAAACCACCATATAACCGAATGAGAAAGATCTAGCTTTTCAGAGCATATGCATATTGAGCACACAGTAATGAATAAGTTACAGAAAAGAAATAGGTCAAGTATGTCCAAAGACAGGTGTCTAAAGTTAGGAATCGAAATCTGTTTCTAGGTATTGATACAAAATAATAGGACTTTTGAATAGTGCCTCTAAAAAGAAACACAGCAAGATTTTACTAAGTGTGGATTTGAATGCTTAACTTTTGAAGTGTTTATTCACCAAAATGTCAAATAAATACAACACTTTCCATGTCATAACCACACCTTCTCATACTGAGGCTAATCTGACTTAGACCACATGGCTGTCTTTCTACCTTTCATTTAGCAGTCAGCTAAGAACTTGAGTATCGTAATTAGTGTCAATTTAATATTTTCAACAATATCAGAATTTCAGAAAATTAGGATTTTAAGAGTTGCATATTCTATACATCACTTTAACAGGTTACCCCATATTTTATAAGACTTCTTTTATGTCAGAATGGACATGAATTGTGAATGGACATGAAGTTGCTACACGAGACATTTCAGCTAGAAATTGGGGAGAAAAAAAACAACACAGTGTGGTTGGAATGGCTTGCAGAATGTCCATGCTTAGAGAAACTCAGAATTTGACTGGACAAGGTCCTAAGCAACTCAATCTAAACTAGTCCTGCTTTTAGCATGGAGCTGGACCACATAATCTCCAGAGGTCCCTTCCAATCTAAATTACACTACACCTCTAATAAATTAGAACAAGACAACTGACAACTGTTCAGAAATGCTAAATCACAGAAATTTGCTTAGAAAGCTCTGAGACTGCACGACTGAGTCTGTTCACTGCTGCAAGTACAACTATTTTGCTTTCAAGATTAACATTCCATATTCGAGATGCAAATTCTAACTTGGTTTCTTCCTCATTTCTTCTCCACCTAGCTAGCTGGTTTTGTTACGAATTTAAAATTGTCCTCAGCAGTGATCCATCTCGCCTATTACCCTGTCTTCAAGAATGACTCACAACAGATGCTTGCAGGGAACTTTAGAATCAAGGCAGTGATACTTCCCAAATTTAATTCTTCCAGCAAACTTAGAGCTCAGTGACTTCCTGAACAAGACATAGTATCTTCTTGTTAAAAATAACCCTTATGTGTGTTCATCCAGGATTTTGTCCAGAAGCCTTCTGAATGCAACTCAGTTTTTGGATCCACAGCCTCCTATGAGAATATCCGTACATGTAGTGTGAAAAACTACTCCCTTCTCTTTTATTCTGCAATCTGACAACTTCATTTGGTGCCTTTAGCTCCCAGAGAAGGAGGAAAAAAACTAATTATTTATTCCCTTTTTGGCTCTGTGCCACAGACTTCAAATATTTTTCCTGATCTGTATTTTTTTCACGAGAGTTCTACTCTATTCAGTTTCTCATTATGTGGCATACAAGATATACATCTACTCTGTATCTTTTTTTAATTCTATCAGCTTTTGAGATGTCAGGAGCAAATCTGCATATAGTCCTGAAGAAAAATACAAGCCACACAGTGGCTTCTTTATTTCTCACCCATAATGTCCTAAATTTCTATTTCCTTCTCTGACCATGAGTGCACACTGAAGCAGTGTTTTCACAAGATTTCTATTTTAACTCCAACATCGTCTGCCCAACATGTGAAAGCTATTTCAAAGCCCATAACTGTGTATGTAAAGCTAGGTCTGGTTTTCCTTGAGCATCACTTTACATTCTTGGGATTTCATCTGCTGTTTATCACCATGTTATTCAACACCTTGTGAACCACTTTGGATCCTTCTCAAATGAGTTTCATCTGATTCAGAGTACAACGAAGACAATATAAAGAGGCATGCTTGGTTTCACCTATCTAGGCAATCGTCTCTTAACAAAGTTTAAAAATACACACTAAACTGAGAACAATCAAACAGTTCAATTTGCATTTAGGTCTTGCTTTAAGGTCTATGATTATTTTTCTCTTTGCAGATATGCAAAGGGTGACTCATCCACAGTAACTGTTAAGCAGGTAGGATGCCAACCACTCCGAAGAACAGCAATATCAAATAGCATTTTACCCTTGTGTTTGCCCCTTGAGTGTAAAAGAACAACTGGTTTTTACTTACGTTACAAGAATAACGACAAAATCCAAGCAGTTCCATGGATCTCGAAGAAAGGTAAATTCATTCCAAACAAATCCTCTTGCTAATACTTTTATAATTATTTCACCAGTATATATGCCAGTAAAAAGATATCTGAGAAGGAAAGTGCATATTAAAGTTCTAGAAATAAAAATATTACTGAGATTGAGACACATTCAGGCACACTTTTACCTTTTCTATGATTTAAGTCACTGGGTGGAGATAAAGGTAGAAAATGTCAAGGAAGATAGGACAGGTTACGTTACTTTCAGAAACATCATGGGTATAAGAAGATGCCTTCCTGCCTATAAATCTATAATCACAAATGTTTACATAAGCATACCAGGCTACTTCTGGATGAAGGACAGAACACATTTTCTTATGAAAAATTTTCAAGACTGTATGTTCTAAAGCAGTCTGGAAATTTTCAAAGCCTCAACATTTTGGCAGAACAACAACAGCAAAGTCTTATTTTAGCCTGTAAAGTTTGCAAATTTTATACATTTATTCTAACAAATACTCTATAAATGAAAGAAATCCTACATAAAATTAAGCTATCATTATCACCATGCTTACCCCAAAATAAGAGGAATTAAAATTATAGAACTCCTGAGGCTCCAGGCACATTTTCAGGATTTAGTTCTAGAACATTAACTCAAGTTACACTGGATACAGTGCACAATCACAAAAAGTAAAAAGACTTTATAAATAGATGGCTTACTAATGTGAACAACTGAACTAGCAGTGTCCCCAGGAAACAGCACAAAAGAATGGCGTTTGTACTTTTTGCATAAGCCTGTCATAACAGAGATTCAGGTTATTGCCTTAGAATGAGAGATATTAAGTTAGAATCCTGCGGCACAGACTCTCTAAAAGGTTTAATCCTATAAAAAGAAAAATGGGGCAACTTTCTATGTTACACCAGATGGTAAAATTAGCCAATGTAGAGAAAAAGGCATATGGTGTAAGCCTCTATGAAAACACAACAAAACTCCACAGAAGTCTGTGTAACATAATAATAATAATCCTAAATCTTCCTCAGAGGTCTGTCTGAGAATTTTCCAGCCCCAGAATTAGATCACCACATTATTTAAATTTTTCAGTCCAGCATATTAGTACCCTTAGAAAAAGAGTGAACAAGCGGCAACTGAGATACTTACTCAGTCCAGTTGAGTTCGTCTGGAAGTGTAGTTACAGCCATGGAAGCACAATTGAGTACCACAGTACATGTAATAAAGCCAACAAATAATGTGAATAATAAGTTAAGGAAAAAGTGCTGTATTATAAAACAATTATATTCAGAAAAGTTGCTTTTTTTTTGTATGTGCTCCAGACTTTTCATGTTTTTCCCAAAGAAACTGATTTCAGATCAAACTTCTGCTCAGCTGGGTAAACTGCGTGATTTAAAAATAACAATGAATTATCTGCATGTGGATACAGTTTTGGAAGTTAGGACACTAGTAGGACGTAGTATGTTTGACAGAAGAGATGAGGAACATAAATAAATGAAAAAAAATCCGAGTCTTCTGCTGTCTACTGTTATCTGAAACTCCAGAAACCTCAATGTCTTCCATAAAGACAATGTTCCCATAAAAGGACTTATTTCTACAAATTAATAACTCCAAATGAAAACAGATGTCTGGCAGAAAGAGCAGAAACTACTCTGCCTATGGTTTTGCACCTGCAATCTTTCACATTTTTACATTCTTCAAACCACCTTTACATTTCTGCAAAAATATAAAAAGGGGACACTCTCTCTAAACTTGAGTGTGAAATACATTTCTTAGGATAAAATCAGACTTTTTCAGAAAAGCACTGCCATAAATCACATCCTTCATGTTTACTAACTATGGAGTCACTGGTTTTGTTTGGGGTTTTGTTTTTGGGGTTTGTTTTTTCTGTTTGTTTGTTTTACATTTAAGCTTGTCACCAGAATAGAGATTCAGAAAAAGCTCTGGAAATGGGCTAAAACATCAAGCAGTAGCCTCTAAATGTTGTTTCATAACAATATCTGCAAAACTGATATTAAATATGAGCTTTTTGACATTTTCACTTGTACCAACACCCCATGTAAATATCTTAGCTGTTGTAAAACAAGATCCCGTATAACTTTTTAAAAATCTCTATCACAGCTACACGAGCTTACACGTACATTAATACAAACAGAGGAACAGAACGACATAAAATGGTACAGTACGTTTAAAAACTGAAATAAGGGAAACCAATAAAAGGATATGAATGGATCAGAATTTTAATTGCTGCTTTTCTGACAGGATTAAAAGGACCAGCAATACACAAGGCAGGTGTGGCAGTAAACCGGAAAATAATCCTCCTTTTATTTATCACCATAAAAGTCTGTAAAGAAAACATTCATACTGTATGGAATATTTTAATGAAACAAAATTTTCTGCAAAAATTAAATGTTTAGGTTTTCAAATCTTCATCTAGAACTATAACTACAATTACAAGTAAAGCTTTCCTATATTTTTTCTTGGAGCTGGGACCTGATGATACTACATTTTGAAAGAAAGACACCAGCTACATGGAAGTTCATTATTGCCTGTGAGAAAGAAGTAGTAATAAATGAATCTGAAGAGCAAGTCATCATATTCTCTTGGTCAAAGTAATCAGAGAATACTATTCTGGGACTGCAACAATGGCATTAATTATACTCAAAAGTACCTTGCGCTTGGATAGTCTTATGGGGTACAAAAGATTATTTACAAAATACTGAGAGAATCCAGTCCAGTCAAAGCAAAAATTTTAATTTTGAAATATCTCTAAATTAACAAGTAGCACCATAAATTCCCTCCAAGCTACCTTAAGGTCCATGCAGCTCAGTACTTTTGCCACATGAACTAAAAATTAAATCTCTTAAATCAAAACCACAGTTCACTAACTTCTATCTAAATTTCTTCAACTGAATCAGCTTCAGTTTCTCTTCATCAAGAATATCACTTTGATTATTTTCAGAAAAAAAATCTCTGGAAGAACAAAGCTTTCTGCATGTTCTCGTATTAAATTATATTCCAGTGACTTGGTGGCATACATAAAAGACAGCAACATAGGACTGGATGGAACCTTCAGCTCTTCAGGTCAAGTCCCCCTCAACAGGAAGCAACCACACAAAAGACATTTCATTTTGAAGGGATTATACACTCCTACAGGCAACAACACAAAACACTTCAAAATAGCATGGAGTATATGCAACATAAATATGGTACAATAAACAAAGCTCATTAGACATAACAGAAAATTAGTTTACTATAATGGAAATATATGTTTCTGCTACACAGATAGATCTCTCCCCTAATTTTTGTAATATTTGTAATTCAGCAAAAACATCTGTAGTAAATCAGCAATACCAGTATGATCTACTGCCTAACATGAAGTGTTTATACAAGTGATTTCAGCCCCACCGACATAATAGAAAGTGCTCTGGAAAACAAAGCATCTGTTATCCTAGAATATATTTCCTATCAAAGTGTATTTATCAAGTGTATCAAGTCTTCAAGATTAATTCTGATTGCTGACAGGGACTTAAGTCCCTTTTCATTATATAATGTGGAGCATACCTTAGCACTCCTGCCCCAAAACCCGCTAGTAATGTTCAAATATCTGTCTACAAAACAATCAAAAACCAGCAACTCCTGAATAGGGCTTTTACTATCTCTTAACAGTTCAGCAGACAAAATTAAATGTAAAAAATGCTTTTGAAAGTTTTAACCTTGTGATCACTGTAGTATGGATCTAAATCTTCCAGTGGTTCCCCAATGAGCTCCACGGGAAGATCTCCATACAGAGATGGCAGTTTTTTGTAGGTTTTCAGATCAAGCTGAGGAGTAAGTCTATCTTCTTCAACATCTTGGTCCTTATTGTTCTGGTTAACTTTGGCTTGCTGCTTTTTTTTCTTAGCAATTCTTTCCTCAATTGCTGCCAAGGACTCAGGTGTGAAACGCCGAAAGCTGTTAGTTTCTGATGGCCAACACAAGGGATCCATTCTTCCATCTATAAGTTACCAGTGCTAGAAATAACTTAAAAGAGAAAGCTATTGATAATTAGAAAATAACAGAAATAATACATAACTTAAAACTAATACCCATTAGATGAATTATTTCTTCCTTCTGTGAAACTCTGTATGAAAACAGAACAGAAGAGACCAGACCAAAGTATTTAAATTGGAAGGGACCTACAATGATCATCTAGTCCAACTGCCTGATCAACTCAGGGCTGACCAAAAGCTGAAGCATGTTGTTAAGGGCATTGTCCAAATGCCTCTCAAACACCAACAGGCTTGGGGCATCGACCACCTCTCTAGGAAGCCTGTTGCAGTGCTTCACCACCCTCTCAGTAAAGAAATGCTCCAATGTCCAGTCTAAACCTCCCCTGGTGCAGCTTTGAAGCATTCCCACGTGTCCTATCACTGGGGAGAAAAGCTCAGCACCTCCCTCTCCACTTCCCTTCCTTAGGAAGCTGCAGAGAGCACCTTTTCTCCAAACTAGACAAGCCCAAAGTCCTCAGACGCTCCTCACAGGACATTCCTTCCAGCCCTTTCACCAGCTTTGTTGCCCTCCTCTGGACGCATTCAAGGACCTTCACATCCTTCTCAAATTGTGGGGCCCAGAACTGCAGAGAGCACTCAAGGTGAGACCACACCAACGCTGAATACAGCAGGACAATCACCCTTTTTGACCAGCTGGTCATGCTGTGTTTGATGCACTCTAGAATACAACCCAAAACCAACTAGAAGCACATTCATTGAGAAGGGTAAAACAAAACTGACAAAGATCACCAATTGATGCTGGATCCATATGACTTATCACAAGCATACGTATGTATGATGCATCACACTACAAAGTGAAGCGTGCTGCTTGATATGAATTCACTAACTTTGCTGACGAGTCCTGCACACTTTCACACCAAGACTTGGTAATTAAGAATCAGACAATTCTCAAAAAATTACAGTAATACCAGTGACAGAACTGGGACACCTGCTGTGCTTAATTCTGCTTGTGACCACTCCTATTTTATGTGCTTAGAAAAGCCAGGGACCTAATCAGGAACGTCACTGATCAACCTTCATGAAGCTCCATACCCACTGTTAAGCAGAATTTAAACAATCTAAAGACACCATAAAGGACTACTACAAAGTAAATAATCAAATAAACCTGGTATCACCCTCCTCACAACCACATGTCAATTGGAAGATCAGACTCTCCTAGAATTTCACAGGTGCCTTAATGCTTTGTGGCTCTGCACCAGAGTGTCTGCTGTTTCTGGAGATCTTGGTTATGCCTATTTTTTTAATAACTACTCATTTTCCACACATCAGAGGAAACAAATTTAATTACTTTTAACTACTCTGATTTTGATCCAAATCATTGCCTTGTTGATTCATGCTGACAGCTATGTGCCAATTCTTCCAATACCAGCCTGGGAAAAGGTAAAAATGATGAAGCAACTTTATCTTCTCACATATTCACAGATACTTGCAATCCTTCTGGGGATTAGCAGAGTACCTTCAAGAATTTTTTTTCAATTATTCTGCTTGAGCTTAAATCACTGACAAAGAGGAAGGGTGGCAAGGTAACGAGAAGCACTGAAGTGACTTAGAGCAAATCACCAGAAGTATTCAGTTACTAATGACTTCTGGCCCAAATTCACCGCAGATGACATTGATTTACATGACTGCAGTTCTCATCCACAAAAGATGAAGAAAATTTCGACCCATTACAGGATGACTTGCCATTTCTGACTCATGTCAAAACCAATTTCACCCACCTAATAAACACTTTCGGTCCCCAACAAGTCTGTAAAACACTCTGCATTTTTGACTGCCTGACGTCCAGCTGTGCTACTTTCAGTTTTGTGAGCTCGCAAGTGGACCACAACAGAGAATCAATACTCTCTTTTCATTATAGCTCCCTTCTTTAAATGCATAAATATATTTCTTTTAAAATAATATGTAACTTCCTGGAGCCAGAACGATTGTGCAATGATTTTGTTTTGGGATTTTGGTGTTGTTTTGTTGTTTTTTTTTCCTTCCTCTGGGACCTTACGAGCAAGTTCAGATCTGATCAGGGACCACAACTCAGAAATCAAAATTTACCATGGTAACAAATTGAGAGAATATAATCAAAGAACTGTTACCTTGCGAAACCACACAGGCTCATTTCCAATGGAAAGCTCAAAAGATAAAAAGTGAAAATTAGTATGTTCTCTTTTTTTCAGTTTTTAATAATTCGAAGAAGATTAATTTTATCTTCAAAGCAGTTTTAATGATAACAGTGAGACTGAACTTTTAGATAACTACATTGTAATAAATTAAGCAAAGAAAATGGTTTTAGTTAATACAAACATTGTTTTAATATTAAGGATTTGGGAGCTGAATTTTCAAAAAAAAATGAAGGCTGAATCTGTCAAAATCAGTGATCAAGGGCAATAAAAACCTACACATCCCCTTAAGCAGCAAGTGACTAGAAGCCACAACTGGACAAACATTCACAGACAAGGTGAGAGGATTTCTTCAGCAGACGTGTTCCAGCAACATACTTGTGCTCACATGGAACAACAGATTTTTGGCCTTTCATCAACTGAAAAGTATGTATAGATTGTGACTTAGCTTAGAAAAAAGGAAGCTAAGAAGACTGGACTTAAAACATCCTTGCAATACAGATGACTAAAAAACTTTGAAAAGACAGAGTGACTACATGAAATACCTGAAGCTCAGCTAAAGTCAGCCACCTCACCATATGCTCCTGAACTAGGTGAATTTTTAAGTCAAGACACTGAAGCAAAGTGTTACCCTTAGAAATAATTTCAGTCTTTGCATTGCATAGAAAGTCTCCTTAGTAAATGATTCCAGGAAGGAAGCTACAGAACAAGAGTTCTCAGAAGTAAACTGATCCCTACTGAATGGGATTTCTTCTAGAAACTGAAAGAACAAACTTGGGTGTGTAAATACATTTTAGTGTGGGGAAATCCCAACAATACGCTGCCTAAAGCATGCTGCTGAAGGCAAATATAAGGCTAGAGTCCAGATCTGCTAATTTCCAATACAGGATAAGTATGAAATTTCCATTTAAATTAAACAAGGAACTGCAAATCTTATGACAGGTTTTGATGTAGTAGAGAGTGGTCCATCAGTAACAGACAAAAATGCCCTGGTGGGACCTTCAGTTACTAAAGGACCACTCTCTACAGAATCAGAGATACAAAAAATATGTTTTCAAATACACTTAAAAAAAATAAAATGGAAATTACTTATTTTTCTCATCTTGAGATGAACTGAATTCGGTGTATATCATTAGACACAGCTTTAGGTTAGTCTAATGAATGCCATTTGGAAATGACAAAGAATCTTTTTCCAGATATACTGGTGAAATTTACTGCAAAGTATTAGAAAGAGATGAACAAGTCACTAAATGAAGTGGATACATGGGCACTACTATAGTACAATTATCTATAAAAATTTCTTAAGAGAAAAGTTATCCTTTAGGACAATTTTCTTCTAGAATAGCAAAGTACTGCCAAAAAATTAGTCCATTAATACAATGTTTCACAGACACCAATTACAAAATGCTCACTGGGGTAGTGACTCATCACTAGAGACGATAACTAACAGATTTAGACTTTTAGAATGAAAAACAAAATACAAAATTCAAGCCCTATATGCACCTCCTTTATTTAGTTCCCTTTATGTGAATTTCAGAACTCCTTTCAGCTCCCTAAATGCATGTAGGGTTCCTTTGATATGCAGCAAGGTAAGAGCAGTCAAACTACTGACCATAAGCTAATTAACAATCCATAAGATAATAGAACTGCTCAGCAAAACACTATCAAAGTCAGTAAGAGGCGCCTTTTGAGGAGGAGTTTCCCAAGTATGTGATAGGAACATAAAAAGAACAATGTCCTTATTTGTGTTTCAATCTAGTTCTAGCATGTATAATAACCAATTCCGAGTCCCAAATTATTTCTGTCTGCTCCCTTGACAATAGCCACCCACTGAATATTTCCTGTGAGATCTGAAAAAATAAAGGGTAATCTGTTCAGTCTGGTTCTATTATGTATTTAGTAGATTCTTTCACACAAGAATAGAGTAAAAATGTGTCCCTGCAGTAGGATTTTGTTAGAAAGCACAAAATCAAATAACTATATGCTTAACAAAGGTCACAAAGTATCTTAAAGTGAATAAGTAACTAAAAAAAGAAGAATAGAAAATATAGCAATACTTACCACAAAATTCACCACCATAGGACTGGGATTATCAAAATCTATGCTCTAGTCCGAGCCCTGTTTCATTTTCAGTAGTTATCCACAGTATTAAAAAAAAAAAAAAAAAGATTGTTTTGACCAATCTGTATATTTGTCAAAACTCATTTTAGGTAGGCATATGCAAAATAAAATTTTAATAAATCTTTTACTCAGTTCAGACAATGATAATAACAAAACATTCAGATATTTTCAAGAAGTTCAGGAATGAGTACTTAACCACACTGGAGTGCATACATCACACACAATTTTGGTTCATGAACAAGATGGCCTTTTCAGCCGTATCAACAAAACCAGTAGCCTTTTTAGAACCTTAAAAATATACAAATTTATATTAACACATAGGCCAGATATACGGAAACACAAAGATGCTACTGTTGGATACAGTCCATAAAGACATCTTTGTTGAGGTCCTGCAGGTAAACAAGGCATCTTGACTCCATTAGAGTCAGTGGATATCTAATAGTATGTACAGTCAATCAAGGCTGTCAAGATATTCAAATGATCAAAGGGAGAGAGCTACTTTAACATTAACTAAATCTCCACTGACTGTAATGGGAGATTAAACACCTAGATCATGGACAGATACAGCTGCATTTAGACACTTAAAAAGAGGGATCAACCTTGCACTGAATCATTCCATAGCTGCCAAAACTTTATTGCTGTTAAACAGAGACCTCTGACACTCTGGAGTCACTTTCCTATATGACCCACAAGAGCAGAAATGAATGTCAGCAAAACCAATGATCTGCACTACCTATTTCAGATTTCAAACTTTACATTCAATCAGTTCACCATGTACAACAGGACACACCGATCTGAAAACTCCGACTATCATAAGTATCTTCAAGTTCATCATCACCACAGGTGCACTAGACACACATACTGCAATGAATGTCCATTATTAAAAATAACAACTTATATTCCACAGGAAAAGATTATCAAAAAAAGAAGCCGAAACACTATTTTATATGTAGCTCAAATATTTGAACAGTGGTTCATCTGAAACAAGAAAAAATGAGAAAGCAGCTCACAGCAACACCTTATGAAATAGACAAGGAGTTCTCTCTTTTCTGTGTTGTACAACACATTGCAAAAAGCTCCTTCTATCACCTACTTACTTTCAATAAAGAGAAAATACTTCTGCTCTCTGATGAACATTTTCTTCTATTTAACTACCCATAATTATCAACAGATTTAACAGATTATAGTCCTTTGTAAAATCAGACTCACATATTTTATTGGACTGCTGCTGTTTCTAAAATACATGGGTATTTCTTTCACCTAGCACTTTGTCCCCCACTCTCCACTTCCCACTCCACTGTCAATCCCCCCCCCCCCAAAAAAAAATCCTTTATGTTTGGATAAATATTTACCAGTAGGGGCTGGGTTTGGGGATTTTTTGTTTGGTTGTTTTTTTTTTTTTTTTTTTTTTTTTTTAATGGATGTAATATAAAAAGTTATTCACATTACCAATATAATATAATAAAATCTGTTCACTCATTACCTCCAAAATCAGAAAAGTATGCAACAGGCTAGACAGTGCATTACTTAAACTGAAAAAAAAAAAAAAAAACAAAACCAAAAAAAACAAACCAAAGCCAAAACCCACACACCAGCATTTTTGTGAGAAAAACATTACAGATTTGTGTAGGTAAAGAAATTCCACTATCTTGAGATAAATACAGCTCGGATTAGATAGTACTAAAGCCAATTTGAGGACTACTGTGCATAAGCCAATATAACAAAGCAGCAAGACAAAAAGTAGTCAGTAATTCATATGAGAAAAACATTAATGTTCAGGAAAATGTTATACTGCCACATATAAACTAAAGGAAGAGCTGCATGTTTATAGCAATATAGCAGTTCTACATTAAAGGCACATTTTTTTTATATACATGCTACCTGTACTTAAATCAAAACCACATCTAAGACGTAAAAATATACGTGCATATTTTTATATTTATATATACACACTCGTATACAAACATCCCTGAATATTTTGATCAAAGATACATAGATCTAAATTAAGAAAATTAGCAATTGAGTTTTCTCATAGTATGCAAATATTTAGCAAAAACAGAATACTTACATCATCCTCTTCAAAATAAAAAACTTTCACACTGATTTCTTAACCTAATTTCATCTAGCTTTTGTCTTCAAAGAGAGAAAGTCTTCATTTCCTCACCTTCACCATTCTGTTCAAAAGAACATCCTATCTACCTAGCTAGCTCCCATGTAAAAAGTTTTCTTTTTTATTGGGATGCCCGGGGGAGGGATGGAAGGAGGAGTTTGGTTGCTCTTCTGACAGCAATAAATGAAATTTTGTGATCACACTGGGAACACAGTAAAAAAGGACAATGTTTGTGGGTGATGCTTTTGAAGAATAATCATCTAAATATTAACAAATTATTTTATTACTTCAGAAATCATAGTTACATTTATGAAAAGCAAAGAGGTTTGTCTATCCAATGGGAAATAAACATGTAGAAACCTACGAAGCAAAAGCATCATTCTGAGGTTTTAACCAGATGAACTTTCCAGCATACATTAAATATTGGCACAAATTTTGCCCTTCATTAAAAGCTTTTGGTTAGAAATTCAAGTTACATATTACTGTTTTGCATTCCTTAATTTCTACTTTTTATTATTCCCAGGCTATGATGTATGTTCATTGTACCTTGTAAAGACAAAACCTCAAAGTCAAATATTCTATCTCACGTGTACGAGATCAGAGTTCAAAATATATTCAATATCATATTATGCCATAACTTCTGTTAAAACATACAAACCTTATTTGAGCAAAATAAGACCCACAACATTTACTTCATATCTGAAATCGCTTATATTTCTTTAAATAAAAATTTATGTATAAAGCCTCCTAGCAACAGGTATTGGATAGTAACAGGTATAAATTAATGGTAAGCCCTATTGCTAGGCACAGTTATTTCTCTTACAGTTACATCAACAGAACCCATTCCTGTCCACAATTTTTTTTACTCTTTATTGGGTAGATTCTAAATCTTTTCTACTGTTTTTCCTGACAATAAGAGAGTTACTATGGGTTTTGCTGGAAGAATTCTACTGAAGGAGCTATGCTGTCCTTAAAAGCCAGGCAGCCCTAATGCATGCAAACAGAAAAACAACTGTGATCAAACACTTTGCTTGATAGGTATCATCAGCAAAGCAAACAACTAAAGTTGGTTTTAAAAAAACAGAGACGCTAAGTGTTCTGTGATGCAAACAACAATAAGCCATTTTAAGTTCCAGTGCAGGTTATTTTTTCCAGAAAGCAACAGTAAGTTCTCAAGGCAAGTTCAATTAAGAGAGCAGAATTTTAAAGATCAGTAAAGCACATTCTATAATGGCACTGTATCTGCTACAGTGAAAAGCAGACACATTTATAATGCTGTACCAGCTAGTATCATTAAATAGAAAAAAGATCCTTACCCGGACGTATCTTTTCTGTCGTATCTTCTTTCATTGTTTTCTTCATAGTTTCATACATTTTTCCTCAGTATAATGAGGAAAAAAACAAAGAAAACAAAGCCAAAGTTTAACAACAAAAAGATAATGTACATTATAGAAATGACTAACTCTGTTAATTTAGTCACCATGCTCTTGACATGGATCTGTCTCTTCCATTAATTGCAAAGTACAGCACTTTTCTTTTTCCTTTTTAATGCCAGAGCACAAGAAAAATATTTTTTCTTGGTAGCATTAGTACATCACCATTAGTCTAATGACTAAGAGTGTGCAGATGTCAAGAGCGGAAAAAACAGATTTCTGCGTAATTAAATGTATCTTGTGACTGTGCCGTAAGTCTAAACAGTAGATGCTGCTTTAAATTACTGATCAAATAAATATGGCCATTAAAGATATCAAGGCATTTGACAGTTCACGCGCACTGCATGACCCTCTTATCCTCAAATTCTATCCAGCCACCTCTGTCTGCTACCTTCTATCTACTGAGAAATGCTCTGCTACAATCCCAGAAATCCTTGTCTCCTATATTCAGTGGGATAACAGACATGCGATGTGTTCCTCTGTACAATGTTTCTCTTCCTACCTGCTATTTAACTTCTTAAATTCAGCACAATTTCTCTCCTTTTTCTCTGACTGGGACCTTCCTTCAACAGCTCACCAGGGACCCCTACGATACATGAGAGGTCTGAAATTCAGATCACTGAAAACTTCATCCTTATCACCACATCCCCCTTTAAGATACACCTGTATCTTTAAGATACTATAATTGGCTAAAATTACAAGATGGGCATAAGATACCAGATGGATACAAGAGGGAATGGAGCTTAAATTTCTAACAAATAAGTCCCTATTGTCAACTGATATATCTGTGAATCTCTGAAATTTGTATACTGATCTATTCGATAGTCTTATTATTCACACAACATTCATATATAGAAAGTTCAAGTACAAAAGTGTTCTACAGAGAGAAACTAAATACATTTATCAAAAATTCAATGCAAAAATCATTACTTACATGTCAAAAACATCTAGTAACACTTCAACTGTAGTAGCTGGAATGAAAACTACTCAAGTCTGAGAGAGACATTCCATATTTTCAAGGAATGGATCCTGCAAAACAAAGTTACACAATACATAACCAGATTGTGGCATCCACTGATGAGGAACTCTACTGAATATGCTATAAAGTACCTTTTGATTGTTTTAATTTACGTTAAGATTCTCTCAGAGACAAATCAGAACTGCTAATTACAGAGCTTATTCCACGTTCTGGTTATGGTTCTCTGCCTATTAGTTGACATGGACCACAAGTGACTCTGAGATACATACGGTGATGCCAATGATCCTCCGTTAGAATCAGCAAACGCAAACCACTGTTTCACATGGAAAACCCCACAGAACACAGAAAAATCCAGCTGTGTCCATAATAGCAAATAGGTCTGAACACAGACATCAGCATCCTCTCCTGACGGCAAAATCTCAGTCTTTGGAGGGTAGGGGACAGAAATCATGTCAGATGGAGCACAGGTATGGTATATTTGTAGCTTCTTTAAAGATAGCAACATCATAGGAATAGATGATGTCTTTTTTGGGCATAATAAAAATGAACACGAATTATAATCATAGCAAAAGGATGGTTAATAGAAATTGATGGTTATTTTTGCCTTCCTACCACATGCAATGCAAAAAGTTTTCCAAGTAACTTTAGAGTTAAAAATAAACAGTCCCTCCTCATCAGTGCAACTTTCAGAAATTTGGTAAAACTGCATAAGCGAATCACGACAGACAGAATTTCTCAACAGAAAATTCTATTTTTTCTATGTTAAGAATCTGATTTTCTGTTAAGCCCTCGAATCCGCACACTGCCCTGGAGCAACAGCTCTCTATACAAATTTTCAGAGTTCGAACCACAGGGTTTCCTTGCCTCTGCTCAAAACAAAATTATCCCTGATCAGTGGCTGGGAAAGGTTTTCTGCTTTTGGTGCAATGGCTCTTCAGCTGACCTTTTGGAGGACAGGCATGACAGCAACACAGAACACACAGAGATAACTGCACAAATATTGTCCTCCTGATGACTGCATTTGTCAAGGCACTGATGCTAAATTTAAAAAAAAAGCAAACCTAAATACACTTCTCATTCTGTGTATAGATCTTTAGAGCCTTTTGGGGACACAAGCTGGTGTGTTTAAAAGCTAATCAAAACCATCTTGGTTATGTCTTTCAGGTAATATATTTGAAAAACATGGTGCAGGATAAAATGGCAAATTCAGTGATGGCTTCCATACTACTCAATCATTCAAATAAAAAGCTGAGACCTGACTTGATCACATCATAAGGAGCCACAGGTGAATGAGAGCTTTCATAGTGGATGGCTCTTCAATACAATGAGCAAAAGCCGAAAGCTGAAAATAGTCAAATGTGGACCATAAAAAGGTCATATGTATTTGACGGGCTAGACACTTAAGTACTGAAACAACTTGTGAACACATGTGGCCTTCTCAAATACCCAGAATCATTAGTGTTTGATTAGATAGCCCCTCATTTTCTAATCCCCATCTACCTCTATACACATACATACACAGTTTGAGAACTGATAGCAGATTTTCATGTTACAAGATTTGATTAGAACACATATTTGGAGCAGTATAACAGTTATTAACCCTGATGCTTACAGCTCATAAATGATATTTCTTACAAGTTTGTGTAATGGAGGCCGTTCATTGCTCGGCACTAAAATTTCATATTCCTTAGTAGTTCAAGCATTTGCAACGGATATGCTTGCAATGACAATTATTTGCAGAGATTTCTGTTTACTAGAGCTGCAACTTTACAGAATTTGTGAGCCTCCCTCCTGTCTGTAACCTAAACTGGCAGACAGGGAGAGAGACATGCCCACAATTTGGGAAATCCTAAAACCTCTGACATATCACATTAAGAGCTATCTCTAAATAATGCACACACATTTATTGCAATGAAAAGTCAAATCTATCCATCGTGGACTGAATTGATTCAGCTGCTGGCCAGAAGCTTCAGAGTTCTCCTTAATTTCAAGACCTAGATGAGATTCCAGGAATGTCTCTTACAAAATATCACAACTGCAGAACAATAGTAATGTAAAACAGGAGGCAGAAAGAAAAGTAGTGGTGAAACACATCTTCGCTTTACTTGGAGCACAGAATAACTAAATATTTAATAAACAATAAAACCAAAACACACAGAAACTATTATATTACACAAAATATCTAAAGGTATGAGTCTGTCACAGAAAAAATAAGGGGCTCTCACTAATAAGTACCTCTGAGACTAACTGAATGTGTGCTCTAATTTCACAGAAAATAATCTAATAGTGTAAAGTGCATGATGTATTTATCAATACAATAATTTATATGATTACCATTTTCCTTTTTTCC
Source organism: Pterocles gutturalis (assembly GCF_000699245.1). NCBI lineage: Eukaryota > Metazoa > Chordata > Aves > Pterocliformes > Pteroclidae > Pterocles > Pterocles gutturalis. The sequence continues at coordinate 4,230 of NW_010119488.1, read as the reverse complement.
TGATGCACAATGAAATAAGAAATCATACGGACATGAAATCTGGTCTTTGGTAAATAGCTAATTGGCTTTACAGAATAACAGGAAATAGCTTTTATGGTAAGTACACATTAAATGCATTGTTACACAAAGTAGCTTTCTGCCTAATGACCTAATGTACACTGACTAAGTCTGAAAATTAGCTCAGTGCTTGAAGTTCAAGCTATTCTATCTGTATCTTGTTTGTATTCTCAAAAACAGTCTTAGTATTTCTGAAGCATTTTATTTATCAAAAGTAAGATGTAATGCCATGCATATTACTACTACAATCTCTGAAAGATTTCCAGCACTTGTGATGCAATCTTGCTAACAGTTTATTCTTGAAGTCTCACCTTTTATTGCATGGCTCCAAACACAACCACGAAATGACAAATGCAAGAGCACTAGCAAAGACTGGGTCATTTGTTTTCAAACCTATTTCTTACTGCAGCTCCCTGGTAGATTAAAGTCTAAACTTCAACATGTCAAGAATGCAACTTGTAAAAATTACGTAATACAATACAAAAATACGTAATACAGCTTCACAAATTAAAAACAAACCATACATGCTAGTGAACAAGAATACAGTATTTAGTAGTCAGGTTAATGCCATAGGGCACATTTAAAGCAAAGTTAGTGCTGAAATAATAATTTGTCTCTTTTCTCCAAAGCTTCCCAGATTTCAGCTCTGTCTGTTCCTCCTGTCTACCTAGCTGGGGTATCTGATTTATCAAAATGGCTTGAAAATTCAGTTTCTTTCTTTGCTTTCAGTTGCCATCACACTGGTTCTTTATCTCCTACTTACAATAACTGTCAGCCATTAAAAAAATCTATATGTAGTCGCTGTTTTGGTATCATATCTGCAGAGAGCCCATTGCCCATACGTGACCCAGTTGTGACAGACGCTCAGACATGCCAACTGCCTTAGTGACTCAGAGAACTCTCTCTCACTCCTCTGTGCCAGTGGAGAAACAAACTCCTCATCCAGCTGCCAAAAAGAGAGTGACTGTAAACTCAGTTGCAGTACTTTTTGTTAGATTTCTACAAACATTCCCTCATTGTAAACAATGCAAGAAAGCTACATCTGAGTCATGACCATATATAAGCTACAATACTTCTGGTTTCAAGCTATGTACAATCTACCATGCCCTTTGGGGATTTTTTCCAGTGATTAGTTGGTCTTAAAAGGCATGTCTTCATATCTTGAATTTATGGAGCTCTTATCCCAACTACAGAAGCTACTGCAGCTTTTCCTGGAGGATTAAAGAGGACTTTGTTTATGAAAAACTTTTTCTACTTGTAGTTGTATAATTATTTTTTTTTAAAAATGGGGTTGTAAGTGATGTCCTAAAGCCAACTAGTTCACGCTTTAGCCTAAAGCAGCATCAACTCTACTGATGTAGTTCCTGGATGTATTTGTCTAGTCTTCTGTTACAATAGATGGTGATTCCAAAACCTTAATATGCAACATTTTCTAGTGCTTCACAACTCTCACTGCCAAGAAATGTTTTTTCTTGTGCTTCATCTGAATTTCCTGAACTGCCATCTCAGCCTGTTACTTCTTGTTTCATTCATCTTGGACATGAAGATGAGTTTTTCCCACATTTCCTCACAATCATTTGAAAACTGCAATCACGTTTCCTTTCATCCTCTCTTCTGTAGACAAAATCCATCTGAACTTTACATTGTACTTCATATTTCTCAGGCTCCAAATCTTTCTTACAGCGTATTTCTAAGTCCTTTTTAACATTTTCTTGGAATGTTTAACTCTCACAAAGAGGAAATGGAGCAGCAGACAGAAGAAGCTGGGAAACTCTACAGTATTCTTGATCCTACTATTACTAGGGAAACATCATCTCTATACTCCTACTTATTGCAGTGATTAATCACCCAACAAACACTTACATTCCAGCACTTCCATCCTTACTTCTCCCCTTACCTCAACATCCTGGCTTCACTCCCGAGACCCGTTCGGTTCTCCAGCGCTTCCTTTTTGGCACAACAGCTGTTTGCTCACTCTAGTGTTCTCAGAAATCCACAATTTACCCAAAGATTACCAGATTTTCATGAAAATTGAAAAGTAATCCCTGGATTCACATATACATCATGTTCCTTCTCTTCCAAAACCAAAAGCAAACAACTAACATTATAAACTAGATCATCTTACCCCGTTCCTAAAATGACACAAACATGATGAAAGGCTGAAAAATTTACTGCTTAACAACGAAAATCCCAGCTACAGTATTTTTTGCATAATATTGTCTGTAGTTCAGGCTTGATAAACATACACACAGAAACCAGAAAATTATCACTATTATAATACTCATATTTTTAGCAGCCCTCAGTAAATATGGTCTTTGTTGGACAAGGTGATCTCCAAAGATCCATTCCAACCACGATGATTCTGTGATAGAAAGGGATCACTGTACTTTTTTCTCCTTCAAGTAATGAATTGTTGATCTGAAAAGTTGAAGAAACACTGTATTATATTTATTAATAGCAGCAACTATCCACAAAAAGTTATTTGATGCACAAAAAAGAGGAAAAGCAATTTTTGAATTGCATAATGATGTAAAAAGTGAAGGTTCTCCGTCCATAAACAAATTAATTTTAAATCAAATGTACAGAAGATGATGACTGCCTTTGAAGATATAACATTAACTTTACTAAACAAATAATCCATCGGTGATTACAGATAATGAAACGACGATTAGGGTTTGTGAATGAAATTATTATTTCATTTTATCAAAAAAAATGCAAAAATAATATAAAAATTCAACATCTTTAAGAGAAAACAAGAAATGACTTTCAAGTATGCATGAAAATTATTGTATTATGAAAAGAAGTCATCAACTTCTTAATGGACTAATGCATACTGAAATGTAGGCACTTTGCTCAGTATTTACTTACAGAAAAAGCTTCACGCTGCCTCATTCTTCTCTAGTCCAGAATCCAACACAATTACATACTTTATGCATGACAGCATCTGAAACACTTTGAGAATTACCACATAGCCTGAAGCCAATACACAACTAAACTCTGAAGAAAAAAAAAAAGCCTTAGTTTTAACTTAGGAAAAAAAAACAGTTTATTAAACAATTCACATTTCACATTTAAGATTCCTTCAATCATATGCTTTCCACTGCTGTAACAAAATAGTAGAAATACTGCAGTTAAGGAAGAACTTGGGTCGAGGCAGATCTCGTTTGAAAATCATACCCTCCACTTGCAATTGTGATGAGGACACTGCACTCAACAATGCTACTAAGGGTGATCTGTATCAAACCAAGCAAAGTTTATATCGGTAGAAGTAAATGGCCATTGAGTCTTCTCGTTATGGTTGCAACCAGCATCGAACAAGAATGTGAAAACCTGTATGTGAATATGTTTTTCCTTATCCCTTCACAATTTTTTTTCTCTCAGAGTTTTTTTTTTTTTTTTCACTAATTAGCTATTACCATCTTTACTGTTCTACCACAATGAAGCAACCAATAAAACAAAAAGGTGTCCCAAGGAGACAATCTTGTACACTGCTTCACCCAGATCACTGCTACAGCTGAAAACTTTTTGCATTAATGGTTAAAGTGCCAAAGAGATACTGGGAGTTGGGGGGGTGGGGAGCACCTCTGGAAAACAGTAGTAAATTTCATACCACCACACCAATCATTTTCAGGAATCCTTTTTCATTAGACAAAATACTATCTTCCCCAGTCCTCTGGGGAGGGCAGCTGTGTCTGTGCCACACAGTGGGTCGGCCTCAAGCAAGGGGCAAGGTAGGATCTCAAAAATTTTAAGCATTTATCTCCACAACAGACCTTTAAAACAAAGGTGGTGGGTGTGGGTGCCCTAAAGTGTGTGTGTAAAGCCTCTAGCACCTCAGAAGCACTGTTTACAACACGTTGCCTCAGGCTTGGAGCTGGAGCACCTCAGGAGC
>NW_010119488.1:0-250 GCF_000699245.1 Pterocles gutturalis | reverse complement strand
GACCCCCTGAAGCGCAGCGGGGGCGGGAGCCTCTTCGGACCACCTCAGCCCTGAGGGGAGCCCTCCACAGGGGGGAGAAGGGACCACACCCCGCAGGCCTGGCCTCTTAGGGGAAAACACAGCCCTTGGGGCACCAGAAGGAAGGACAACACCACTCTAACAGCAGGCATACAGGCAAGGAAAGAGACCACAACCTCGCCTACGCAGGGATACTGAGAGAAACCCTGGATCCAACATGGCGGAGGGCGGG
>NW_010119487.1:294-511 GCF_000699245.1 Pterocles gutturalis | reverse complement strand
TGGAGGTCACTGGTATTACTGGGAGGTGGGAGCCCAGGAGCGCAGATCCTGCAGCGCGGGAGGAGGGGCGTAACGCACAGAAACGGGGGAAATCCGTCCTGCTGGGAAAATGGATTCAGACCAGTGCATCCAGCACGGCTGGAGATCAGCAGCTGGCTGCAAACCCCATTTTCAGCCAATCATAAGAATAAACCCAAGACTCTCGAAATACCTGGGC
>NW_010119487.1:0-209 GCF_000699245.1 Pterocles gutturalis | reverse complement strand
AGGTGGATGCCTGGCAGGGCTAGAGCAGTGTGTCCCCTCCCGCTGATGTGTCGTCTGGTGAAAATGAGGCCCAGAGGCCCACCACAGTCATGGTGCCTGTGTTGCCAAATGACCTGGGCTCATCTCTGTGCCGGAGCCACTAACGGAGGATTTTTCAGTCACGTGGATTGTATTTAGCGTGTTCATAGAATCCCAGAAGGGTTTGGGTG
>NW_010119486.1:26695-29277 GCF_000699245.1 Pterocles gutturalis | reverse complement strand
GAGGGACTTTCGCAAAGCAGCGGTTGCACCCTCCAAAACCTGCCACCATTCGGTACAGCGGCGGAGCGGGGGTGGGGGGGGAAGGGGGTGGTGGAGAGAAGTGATGCTCGCTGAGGAATTGGGGTGAGTTCCCCACTTCTTCCCTACGGGTGCGCTGTGACCCCCCTATCCCATAACCACACATGGCTGATGACCCCATTCTTGCCCCTGGCAGGACGGTCAGGAGGAAATCGAGCAGCACAAAGCGCCTTTCTCCTGCCCCCAGCACCCAAACCTCCTACTACAGTGAGTCCCTGGTGAGCGAGTCTTACCTGGGGGGCAGCCGGGGCCTCGCTGCCCTGGGCAGCGCTGTGCTGGACGATGCCCTGGACAGCAGCATGTACTGGGGTAAGTACCCCCTCCCTCCCTCGTGGTGGCTGGGGACCTCCCTGGGCACCAGAGGGGTGTTGGGGCAGCCCCCCTGCGCTGGCTAGCTGGGTTGCCCCCCATGGGGTTGTTGGTGGGTGGTTTCTCAGGGTGATTTTGTGTTTTGGGGGCAGGTGGAGAGCTCTCCACCAGGAGGAGAAGAGGCACAGGGGACACTGAGTCCAGTAAGATCAACGGGCTGCTGGAGAGCAAGACGTACGACACTTACGCCTCTTCGTCTGGGTACTCCTCGGAAGATGACTACACTGGTAGGGATGCACCAGCCCCTCTGTGGTGGCAGGGCTGCTGGGAGGATGTTCCCAGGGGGACTAGCTCAGGGTCTGGCTGTCCCCAGGATGCTGGCAGCCTCCCTTCTGCATACCACCCCTCATGGAAAGCCTTCACCCTTGACAACACACAGGGATGCAAGCTAAGCAAGTGAGCTTACTGCCTTGCTTCTTCCTTTCCAGGTCACTTTTACTCAGGCCAGAGTAGCTCCGGGTCAGGGCTGAGGACCGCAGCCTCCCGGGTGGGCTCCTTCCTCTGGCAGGTGCTCACCTCCCCTGGTGAGTGGGGAGCTGGCAGGGGGGTTTCTGGCAGCACTCTTCTTCCCTGACAATGTCTCCCTTCCCCACGAGCCGTGTGTGCTGTTCCCTGGTTGGGTGGAGGGGTTTTATCGCACTATGGGAGCATCCTCGGGGACAGAGGGGACATCCCTGCTGGGACCCTGCCTGAGGTTCCGTTTCTCTCCTGGCAGTTCGGTTTGTGGAGTGGCTGTTCTCGGGGCTGGCAGCTGCCTGGCACCGCCTCACAGGCACAGATCCCCGCCTGGGCAGCGTCCCCTCCTCCAGGTGAGTGTGGTGGGGGGGCACAGAGATGGAGGAGGCTTGGGGAAAATTTGAGTGTCCCTGACAAAGGGGCACCCTGCAGATCCCAGCACGCATCGGGTGGACATCTTATGCCAAAGCCCGGCTGGGCTTTGCTTTCCCTCTGGCCCCTGTCCAGAGGAGCACTGCGGTGGGGGAAGACAGCTGGTGTCCTACAGGCACCTCTTTCTTCTCTGTGTCCCAGGCGATACCCATGGCTGAAGAGGTCCCTGCTCCTGCTGCTGCTCCTGCTGCTCCTCTCTGCTACTGCCTACGGTGAGTCGACCCTGCTTGGTCTGCTCCTCTTCTGCCCTGAGACCCGGGACAGTGCAGAGCATCCCACTGCCATGGGAGATGGGGGAGTGGGATGGGATAGTCCTGAGCTTAGTGCTCATGGCTCCTGGTACCCTGGTGCATCTAGACCCCTGTGCTGTGGCCTCTGGTAACCCCAGGTGATGCTGGTGCCTGAGCCTCAGCACATCTGCCCTGTCCCTTGCTATAGTCCATTACCAGCCTGCTGTTTTTACCATCTGGTCCCCCTGTGTGCCCAGGAGCTTGGTACTTCTACCCGTATGGGCTGTCGACGCTCAGGCTCCCCGCCTTCCTGTGGCAGGGAGCAGGAAAGCTTTCCTCCTCCTCCGACATGCCTGGGGACCTGACCGCGCTAGACCAGGTGAGCCTCAGCGAGGGTGCGGCAGTGGCCCAGGTGGGGTGGGTGCCTTGCAGGGAGACCTGGGATGGTATGGTCCGTGGCTGAAAGAGCTTTTCCAGGGGATGGGGAAGTGGCAGAGAAATGGGGCAGATGGTGGCTGCACACTGGTGGAAGCAGCTCCCCCAGCTTGTGGCAATCTTTCTCTTGGGGCAACCCAGGGATGGAGCAGGGGGAACATCTGCCTGTGCAACTGACCCTGGGGACCAGCTGGCCTAAGTCTCCTTTTGCAGGTGGCCCCCCAAGGGTCTGCACCTCCCTGGGGGGCTGCATCACACCCTGCCTTTGCCATTGCAGGGTCTGAGGGGGGAGCAGCAGCTCCTGGCTCGCTTCCAGGCCCTGGAGAAGCGCTTTGATGCACTGGAGGCAGAGGGGGAACATCTGCCTGTGCAACTGACCCTGGGGACCAGCTGGCCTAAGTCTCCTTTTGCAGGTGGCCCCCCAAGGGTCTGCACCTCCCTGGGGGGCTGCATCACACCCTGCCTTTGCCATTGCAGGGTCTGAGGGGGGAGCAGCAGCTCCTGGCTCGCTTCCAGGCCCTGGAGAAGCGCTTTGATGCACTGGAGGCAGAGGTGTCACAGTGGGAGCTGCAGCGAGGGGCG
>NW_010119486.1:0-26662 GCF_000699245.1 Pterocles gutturalis | reverse complement strand
GGGGACGTTCTGGCGCTGCTGGAGGGGCTGGTGAGCCGCCGGGATGCGGGGCTGAAGGAGCATCTCCGCACTGACATGACCAGCCACCTCCAGGTGAGGGGGGCGGGGGGCACGCAGGGATGCAGGGGCACACGGGGCTGGGCTCTTACATCCCCGTGTTCCTCACCCTGCAGGGTGAGCTGGATGCCCTCCGAGCCCAGGTGCAGAGGGATTTAGATGGACGCTTGGGGAAGATGGCACAAGCCTCTCAGGTAAGGGGATGAGCCTGCAGTGGTACCCGGGCAGGACATCCTCACCACCAGTGTCATGGGTCTCACCCCTTCCCCTTCTCCTGGCAGGAGATGGAGGCACGCTTGCTGGAGCTGAACTCAGAGTGGCAGAGGTAACGCTGGCCATGCGGGCAGAGCCGCCGCTCGGTTGGGGACAGGCAGGTGGCAGGGTGAAATTTGTTGGCAGGTTGAAACCCCCACAGCTAGGCTTAGGAGGGGTTTCCAGGTCTGGTTTTCTCGGGGCAAAGGAGAGGTTGAGAGTACAATCTTGGGAGGGGGAAAGAAGGGATGGATATGTGGATAGGTTGGCAAGAAAGTGCCCCTTCTGGCAGCAGGGCTCAAAGGGTGATTGCAGCAAATAACCTTTACCTCTGTCATTTTGCATCACCCTGGGGAAGGTGGCCCTTCAGCCAAGGGGCGAGCTGGGGATGCTTTCCCATGGGATGCAGTAGAAGAGGTCGCTGCCACAGGAATGAAAACTGTTTGTGGCTGGAGATAAGGTTGAGTGTAGGCGGTGGGGAACAAACCTCCTCCCCCAGTTTGTGGAGGGAAGCTGGGACTGTCGGAGCAAGTTTTTGTTGCCGTTTTCTCTGCACAGCTCGGCACAGGAGAGCCTGCAAGGGAGCTTCCAGCAGGAGCTGGGCAAGCTGGAGCAGGAGGTGGCTGCACTGAGGAGGGAGCTGGCGGGGCTCCGGTTGGACCAGGAGGTGATGGGGAAGCAGGTGGAGGGGATGCTGGAGCAGTTGAAGGCCGTGCGGGCTGATGTGAGTCCCCAGTCCCCACCCTGTTTGGCAGAGGGAGGCGGCGAGGGTCCCTGTGCTGGGGCTGAGCTCTGTCCCCACTGTTTCAGGTGGAAGCGCAGTTCCCGGCATGGGTCAGCCGGTTCCTCTCGCAGCCCCAGAAGGATGGCACCACCAGCCTTGTCCTCCAGCGGGAAGATTTGCAAGCGGAGCTCCAGGCCCTGGAGCGCAAGATCCTGGACAAAGTCCTGGAGGACCGGAGGCTGTCGGCACGGGATGCCAAGGCCAGCATTGGAGTGGCCCTGCAGCAAGGGGGGACTGCAGGGGTAACAGAGGAGGTGAGATCTGGCCTGAGCCCCAGGGACATGGTGGTGGCCACAGGCATGGGGTTGGAGGGTGTTGGGGGCAGCTGGCACAAGTGCCTGGCAGATGGCTGAGCCATGGGGACAGCCCATACAGCGGGGACGCTGATCCTGGTCTCGCATCCCCCCTGGCAAGAGCATCCCTGAAACTCTTACATCCCTTCTCTGTTGCAAACCTCCCCTGGGCTGTGCCTGTGCCCTGCCCTGGAAGGGGTCGCGGGTGGCAATATCAGCACATCTGCGAGGCTCTTGCTGCCTTAAAATACAAGTTTCTACTTATGCATCTTTTACCCAGAAGTGGGGCAGGTGCCAGCAAATAGTCTACAGGTTGAGCATTTTGCTTACCTCCCTCCTTCAGCAGTGCTGCAGAGTCATCTGGGGCAAAGCATTTCAGCAGAATGACACCACAGGAAAAAATGAGCCTGCTTGCTTTGGAAAGTTGTTGGCAATTCCCCATGGAGGGAGGGATCAAGCGGGATTAGCAGTTCCCATAGCCTGCACAGGCTTCATGCATGCCCTAAAGTTTAGACCCAGGGTGGTGCTGCACGATCCCAGCTCCTGGGGTTGGGTTTGTCTGCCAAAGGATGCTCCAGCCCCTGCTTTTCCAGATGGGGGCACCTCCCACTGGTCCTTCGGGACGGGGCAGGGGGGAGTAGCAGGCAATGCTGTGGAGGCCTGGGTGGGCTGTTGGGTTGTGTCTGGTACCCGCTGGGGTTTACTCCTCCTCCCCTGGGCCCAGCCCCTGCTTTGGGATGGGGACGAGTGAGCCCAGTGTGCCTGGGTGCTGCCCCTTCATTGCGCAGTGTCTCTCATCTGGGCTTATTTTTAGCAGCCTCTAATGGGGCTTCCCAGCCAAATGCATGTCCTCGTTTTTGCCATGGTGATTCATCCCCCAGCTGTTCTGTTGGAAGGTCCTTGTGGCCTCTCTGTCCCTACAGGGTGGAGCGGGGTAGGGGTCAGGATGCGCATCCCAGCCCTTCACCCCTCTCCTGCCCTCTGCTCCCACCGCAGCAAGTGCATCTCATCGTGGGCCAGGCCCTGAAGCGCTACAGTGAGGACCGTGTGGGGATGGTTGACTACGCCCTGGAGTCAGCAGGTAGGTGGTGGGGGGCTCTCGCCCTCCCCGGGACAAGCCAGCCATCCCAGGGAGGGGTGTCATGAGACTGACCCACTGCCGTCCCCTCTCCACCCCAGGGGCCAGTGTCATCAACACCCGCTGCTCGGAGACCTACGAGACGCGGACGGCACTGCTGAGCTTGTTTGGCATCCCACTGTGGTACCAGTCACAGTCCCCCCGTGTCATCCTGCAGGTGGGCACCCTTGGGAAGAGACCCTGCTGCGGGGGAGGACGGGATGGGATGGTTCTCCTGTGGGCTTGCTGGGTTTTATCAGGCTCTTGCTGTTGCTCTAAGCAAGCAGCCACCCTGATGTCAGAGGGGAGAAGAATGGTGCCAATGGTGATTGATAACGTTGCTGGTGTCTTGCTCCCACACTTGTAGCCAGATGTCAACCCCGGGAACTGCTGGGCGTTTCGTGGGTCCCAGGGCTTTGCCATCATCCGCCTCTCCAGCATCATCCGCCCCAGAGCTGTGACTCTGGAGCACATCCCGAAAGCCCTCTCGCCCCAGGGGACCATCCCTAGCGCCCCCAAGGACTTTGCTGTCTATGTGAGTGCCCTCTCCCGGGCCAGAGGGAGGAGCGGGGGAACATGGTGGGAGGGTGCCGTGGTGGAGGGCTAGCGAGCCCCATACCTGGCTGTGGGGTGCTCTGGGGGGTTGGTCTTATGCTGAAGAGGAGGAAGAAGCAGTACTGGGGGCTGGAAGAGGGGGAGGACCAGGCTTCAGGAAGGGTTTTGGGGGACACTGGGAGAGAGGGGATTGAGTAGGTGTAGCTCTTGGTCTTCCCCCCCACCCCTCCCCACTGGCCTCTGTCCCCACTTGTCTGTTTTGGCCTGGAAGAGCAGGAGCGGGAACCAAGCATGCTTTGTGCCTCTCTCCCTCTTCCACCCTGGGTGTACTCATCGCCTCCGGTTCTCCCTCTCTGACTGCCCCTGGTTCTCCCTTTCTGCCTCCCTGTCCCCCCGTAGGGCTTGAAGGAGGAGAGAGAGGAGGAGGGCCTTCTCCTCGGGCAGTTCACCTACAACCACCAGGGCGACCCCATCCAAACATTTTACTTCAAGGTAAGTGCTTTGCCCTCAGAGCACCCGACCCCAAGAAGAAAACGGGGCCCCTGGGGTCTCTGAGTTTTTGAGAGCTCTCAAGGGCTTAGGTTTTTCCTTCCCTCTCTCCCCAAGGATGATGCCATGGGCACGTACCAGCTGGTGGAGCTCCGGGTGCTGAGCAACTGGGGCCACCCTGAATACACCTGTATCTACCGCTTCCGTGTGCATGGGGAGCCGACACACTGACCCCTGGCTCCTGTGTGGGATGAGGATGCTGCCGGGCAGACAGCAGGAGGGGATTCGTCTGGTTTGCTGCTTCGCACGTAGAAATCCTGGGATGCACCAGCAGCCACCCCAGGGAGCTGCTCCCCTTCGGGGAGGAGAAGAGCTGGTGTTAAGGGGTGAGGCTTTCACTCTTCCAAGGACCAGGGTGGTGAGGCAAGAGCATCCCCCATGGGTCCTAGCGCAGCCTGGCTTGTTTTCAGCGCATATGGGACTTCTTAACTTTTTAAGCTAATTTTTAATTGGGTCTGCGCAGCCCCTCGTTCCTGTTGCCCAGCTCCTTTCTGATGGCACGCCAAGCATTGCTGGGGCTTGGGAAAGGGGTTTGTAATTTTGCAATGTGCTTCACGCAGGCTTGGGCGTGATATGGTATATGGGACTGTGGTGGCCGGCTCGGTGCTGCTGGAATAGCTGGGAGCCACTGGTCACAGCCACCGAGTCTCTCCTCTCCACGCAGGGTCTCTTCTCCTGGCTTGGTTTTGGTTTAGGTAAAGATCTCCAGGCCTCTGGTGCTGGGCCGGCAGAGGGGAAATAAGACAGTATTAATTAAGTATTAACATAAACCTAATGGTTTGGGGCAGCAGGAGGGGACAAATTTGGCACACCTGGGTAGCGGAGCCTGCCCTGGTGCTGCAGTCCATCCACTTGAGCCCTCCTGCTGCCGGCGGCTGTGTTGGGTCTTGGAGATGCCTCCCCGCCATTAAGCTTGATGGTCCTATTGAAAACTCCTGTCACCTGCTTCCCCTTTTGGGTTTGTTCTGTGGTTTTTTATTTTTAACGAGGGCAGGGGAGAAGGGTATTTTCCAGTTGGGGTGTTGTGGGGTTTTTTTGGTTTGGTTTTGTTTTTTTTATTTTTTTTTGTAATTTCAGAAGGAAGAAAATGCTTTTTCCATGCAATTTCTACTTAACCAGAGAGCGCTATGTGGTGCCGCTCAAGCAAGTGGCTAAGATGCAGAGAGGGCTAGAGCTTTGTTTAGTAGGAGAATAGTGCGTGCAGTAGGATAAGCTAGAATAAGTTGAGCAGAGCTGTTTAAAGTAAGAGTCAGCGGTGGCTGGGTGGTCCTCTGTGGACTGCGGCTCGGTGGGGTGCTGGAGGCACTCCTGCCCTCCTTGCTCTGGACATCTCCTCTGAGACCGCAGTGCATGGCGGTGGCCTCTTGCCCATGGCTGCGTGTGTGTGTAGGTGACTGTTCACAGGGAGTGGGAGCTGCTGCCCCAGTGCACTGCACAACTCGGTGCCTCAGTGGTCTCTTGGGTGGGAGACAGGGCAGAGGAGAGACTACTTTCCCCAGGGCTTGCGGGTGCCAGCACGCTGTGTCACCTCGGGGACAGCAGGGCCTCCCTGCCCCACGGTGCTCAGGGCTGCCTCTGTCACCTCCTGGTCTCTGATGGCAGATGGCTGGCATAGGCTGACCGCCCTTCTCTTGGAAGGCCTCCCTTTCCCTCCTCCTCACTGGCATCGCTCAGCTCCCTGAGCACTGGCTGTAGAGGACCGGCCAGAGCAGGACAGGGACTCCTGCCTGCAGTGGGCACATAAATCCTGCCCCTGCCCATCACAGGATGGGGGGGAGCTGTGGCAGGGGACTGCAGGAGTGATGCACGGGGACCTTCCCTGGACTGAGGAGTGCCAGGGCCATCTGGCCCCTCCACCTCCTGGCTGCCTGCAGCACATTTAGTTTGGCCGATATTCTTGGATGGTGTTTATAACCTCCGCATTTGTCTTGTGTTCTGTTGAAAGAAAAGCTAAAGGCTTGTGTTTAGCGTTTCAGCCCTGTCTGATGCTGGCATCGGCTCCCCCCCAGCACCGTGAGCCCTGGGGGAGCACCATGAATTGATTCCCATTCTGCTCTCTGCTTGAAGCGCTGTGGGGCGAGGGGTGTAGAGGAGGGGAAGAGGCTGAAGAAGTGTCTCTTTTCTACACATCCTGATGGGCGTTGGGCAGAGGTGCTGAGCCCTTACCCCCTCCATGCCAGCCTGTCCCTTCTCAAGGGGTCTCCTCTCTCCAAGCAAGGGGAGCAAGCCCACCAGGCGCAGCCCCATCTCCCACAGGTTAATATTACCCTACAGAGCTGGGAGGCCCTGCTGCTGGGAGAAAGCAGACTCACAGCCCAATCCTGTGATGATAAATTCTCTCCTATATTGAGCTTAGTCTTAATTCTTGGCAACCACAGCCGAAGTTATTTTAAACTTGTCTACAGCTGCCTGCTTGCCTTGGAGTCATGTCCGTGAGCGTTCTGCATGCACAGAGTTGTGCTTTTATGAATATCTAGACCTCTCCTGGGCTCAGCAGAGCAGCTCCTGTATTTAATAGAATGATAAAGAGAGCAGAGATGAAGCTCTCCCCCTTCCCCAGGGCTTCTCTGGCTGCTGGTGCAAATGCCATAACCATGAGGCTGGAAAAGCCCTTTTCTTGCCTCCCTTCTGCCTCCTGGCCTCTGGGCTGGGCCATGGGGGGTAGATGGCCTCTTGGTAGTTGAGGCACATTGGTGAGAGGTGGAAAAGGGGATGTCTTTCCCTAAGGGAGTTGGAGGGGTCTCTGCTACACCGGGGTGGGGGGGGGGTGTTGTTAACCACTAGTGATGGGATAGGGAGCATGTGGCTTTACTGGATGAACTTGCCCTGTCTGGTGGAGATTAAAGTCTCTGCTGCTCTGAGGTAAAATCCCACTGGAGACAAAAGTGGGAGACCACCCTGGGGGTTTATGCTTTTCTCTAGAGGATGGCGCTGGCTTTAGAGGCCTCACCCTGCCCCTGCCTGTACAAGGATCCCCAGGAAGGCACGCTGAGGTTACACACAGTTCACATTCTGCAGCCGCGCTGGGCTGCAGCCCCGGCACCTCTACCTGGTGCCCAGACAGCTGCCTCTTGCCAGCAGCAGCTTGCAGCACTTTTGTAGCGCTTTCCAGAGCTGCGAAGGAAAAGAGGGCACATAGAACTGCTGCTTCAGCACAGTGCACTGCTGGCCCAGGGTGTTTAATGCTAGTGCTTATGCAGAAGGTGAGCTTGGTGAGGCAGAAGAAATGCAAAACAGCTGTCAGAGCAGATTTCCCTTATTTACTCCATTTCCCTCCTCTATTCTCCCTCCTTCTCAGTTTGCCCTACCCACGTGTTATGAATTAGCCCTGCAGAAACAGATGGTTACAGGCAGGAGACAAGTTTGTATTTGATGCTGTAGCCTGTTGCAAATGCTGCACTGTTTTGTTCATTTTATTTTTTAATCAACAGATTGTAATTTATGCCTATGCAAGAAAAAAAAAGACCAAGACAAATAAATTATATCAAAACTGCTGTGAGCTTTTTGGGTGTTTTACAGGTGAATTTGCTGATGGGAATGGTGAACTAGTAGACAGACAGAGCTATTCTTGTAGCTTGTCTTCTGTGTATTCTTTTGGCAAATCCTTATTTTCCAGCCTGACATACTAACTCTGGTGTCAGCGAGCAGGCTTGGGGATGCTGCAGCTGCTTGGAGCAATGATGAAAAGACCTGCTTTTAAAAACTTGAATATCTTGAACTTGAATATCTTAAACTACTGCATCTTTGATGACTTCCAGCAGTCTAGGTCTGAGGTAGTCTATGGCTCTGTGCTCAGTCCATCCTGCAGTGACCTTGCAGCTGTCCTTGCGCATCAGTCTGTCCTCTGCCTTATCATGGCCATGGCAAATGAGGCTCAGCCTGACACAAATCACAATTAAGGGTACCTGTACATTGCTTTATTTTCCTTAAATTTACAGGCTGTAAATTACTCAGCAGGGAGCTAAGAGCAAGTAGAAAGGAAATAATTGTCCTCAGCATGAGGAAGTTAACCTAGAACATAAACAAAAGAGGCTGCAAAAGGGAAGCTGGACTGGGTCAAGCTTGGGGAGGGTCATACTGGTGTCTCTTTAGCTGGGATGTACTGGAGACAGGCTCTACTGCTCTCCTGCAGCATGGCATGCCCTCCCTTGCCTTCACTACCCCCCCCCCGCCGCTTCCTCTTGTAGCCAGCAACAGAGCATGGTGCCAGGCCAGCCCACTTTGTCTGGCTTTTGGCATTAAAGCAGCAACTGCCGGTTTTCCAGAGGGACAAAAAGCAAGAAGACATACTTTAACTTGGAACAAACTTTTTTAAAATTTATTTTATAGATCCCACCAGCCAGAGTGATCTTTGAATGCTGGTCACAAAAGAGAGATCACACAACCTCCTTTGCACAAACTGAAATAAACCCTCTTCCAGTCTCGGCGGTCTCCTTCATTAGGAGCACAAGGAATGGAGAAAAACTGCCTGAAACTCCCTGCTCCCTCAGAAGCAGAGGGCAGTGAAATCAGAAGCAGTTTGATGCTACTACAGGGCCAGAAGACAAATGAACCAGGCCTTCATGCCCTGCTTAGCCACACTTCACACCCCCTCACAATGCAGGTGCTATTAGTGTTGTAGCCACCTATAGTTCCTCCCTCACCAGGAGAGTGCTGGTATTTAGGCACAGAGCTTGGAAAGGACTGTCTGACCTCCCTGCTTCCACCCACACTCAGGCCGCTGCTAAGGCAAAGCATCCTCATCTCCAAACCACATTCCTCACCTCTCCCACACCACTTAAGGTTCTTCAAGAGGTGGTGCTGGCATCGGGAGATGTGCTCTCCTCCTGAGCCTACTGTCGCTCAGTCAGCTTGAAAGCCTACCTCACATCACAAGGTGAATTGGAATGAACTCTACACACCTGCCACAGAGTGAGAAACAGGAACAACCCACTAAGAAGGGACTAAAACTTTCCAGTCTCCCTCTAATTAAAATAAAAGTCCTTCACTGGAGGAGGAAGCCCTCAAAGAAACCCGAGGCTGACTGCACCAGCTGGGGAGAGTAACAATTTGCTGAGGGTGTCACCTCCTCCCTCAAAATGCTACCACACTCCCACAGCTCACCGCAAGCCAGCAGAGGATAACTCCTGTCGTCACAGGTGCCACGCAAAGAGGCAGGGTTATAAAAGAGATCAAAATAAGCAGGGAATTGATCACGTGTACAACCCAGGGTTAAAAACATAACAATGAAGTTAATTCACAGACTGTCCTTGCAGGGACTTCATGGAGAAACCAGAATTTATAATTTTAAAAAAATTACAATCTTAAAAAAATTAAATGAAAGTCAGAAAAATTACCATGTACTTTCAAACCTGGAAGTACTTCTATAAGTTTGGTGCCAATTCATCATTGCCCTCTTTGGCCAAGAGAGAAGACAAATCATACCTCTGCCATGGCAAAGTCTGGCCAGTGAGTTCCAAAAAAATCTGGGAAATTTTGGAGTAAACAAAATCAAGGGAAGCTCGTGTTTCCCTACTGTCTCTGTTCCAAAGGTATATTCTCACCTGTGATCTCTGTCCATCAAGGTGACAAGGCTTTCTGTGGCTCAAGGGACGGCCTGAGTGTTCCTCCACTATATTCTTAATACTGTCAATAGAGCTGCCACAGCCTTGAGAGGCAGGTAAGATTTGCTCTAATGTGCACTGAACAAACAATAGGAAAAGCAGCATGATGGGAAGGGGAACAGGATGGGCATATGACTGCCCATTTAATTCTGCCTTGATTTAAAATTTTAAGTGCTATCAATGTATTTGAGAAGGATTTTTAGTATAGGATTCCTCAACTCAACATCAAGAACTGCTTTCCAATTTGTTTCCTTCTTAGGTCTCCAACTAATGAATTTTCTTCCCATCTCCTTCAAACTTCAGTCACTACAACATTAAATTAAACCCACTTAGAAATAGTTTAAGATTGAGGGAATCCAGAAACATATTTGGCATGGGGCCACAGTGGTGAGGAAACAATGCCCTACGCAGCTGTCCTAAGCAACGTGTTTTAACCTTTGCCAGTCTGAAATTTCAGGCATTTGATAACCCCTGGATCTGAGACACCACACAGGAGGAGAGCAGCAAGTCCTGTGGAAAAATGGGGTGAGGGAGGAGGGAGGCAGCTAACTGGCTCTTCTCAGTTCTATCCAGACTCTCATCTTCATGCACACAAAATATAATAAAACCTAGTAAGAATAAAAACTAAACCCATGGTGTACAAAAATGTGTCAACAGGGGGAGGAGGAAGGTGTCAGTTGCTCAGTTCTGTGTGTCTTATCACCTTCATTAGCTTATAAATTATGCTCCTCTCCCTTGCTTCGGGGAGGAGGGACGATTCTTCTGCAGCCAGTCAGCTGGGATGGGTTTTGGTTTAAGCTGCTCTGGATCTTTTGGATAAGAAATGAAGGGAAGGGGAGGAATTCCTCAGAGGGAGGAGGAGTAAGAAATTCAGCAGCCACTGGCAGGAGTCACACAGGCTCCCTGAGACTTCACTTTATGGCGCTGACCACCACGTCGCCGGCCTCCTCCTCCGACTTTTGACTGAAAAACAAGAAAATACACTTCAGTGTGCAGCAACCTCTGAATCAGAACATCAACACAGCAGGAGTGCAGATGGATTACACACACCTCCAGACAGCAGGAGGGCAGTTGTAACTGATCAGCTTCCTACCACTGCAGGAAGGAGATAAGGCAGACAGACACACCATGAAGGAAGGAGGAGAGACAGATACACCATGAAGTTCAACCCTTCAAGCTCAGAGGACCTGATTTCCCAATTTTCTGAACGCTTCACTCCCATGAGAATCAGCAGATGCCATGGGGCTTGGCATCCAGGAAATCGAGGCCTCAGACTCCCTTGGATTTGTGGAGAATGGAAGGAGAGCTCCCCACCCCCCTAACCAGGCCTTTCTTGCTAACCTGACTGTTCCCAGCCTCAGGCCAGCAAGCCCACCGTTCTCTTTTAAAGCAGTCAAATACCTTATTGCCCTCACGGATGTGGGGCTCTTCATCCAGCGCAGGCTGAGGGGAAGCAGCAAGGAGAAAGAGGCAGAGGTAAGCAAGAACAAAAGTAAAGCAGACTCTCAGGGGGAGGAATGAAACAAAGAGCAAGCTGGGAGCACTTCTTACAATCACATTGACGCTACAACAAGACAAGGAGATGGGAACATGTAATAAAGCTGATAAATAGCTCCCAAGGCCTACAGTTAGAACTGAGTTTCCATTCCTTTCAGACCAGAAGGGCTAGGCATCCTTCTCAAACAAGCTGAGCTGAGAAGTCCTAACCAAGAAAACTTGGACAAATTTCTCTAGAAGGAGACAGGCTTTCCTTTTCCTTGGATGTCTCAATCCTCCCTCCTTGACAGATCAGATGACCTGTGCCTAATACTACTTAGGCTGTAGTTTCTCTAGTGTAGGGATGTTCTACCTCTCATTCAGACAGCAGAGACCCATTCTGTGACTGGTTGTTAGATGCTTCACTAGTTCAGCTACTGGGTATATGCAAACGCTTCTTCACTGTCAGCAGAGTCAAGTGGTGAAACAGGTTGCCAAGGGAGGTTGTGCAGTCTTCCTCCCAGGAGGTTTTCAAGACATGACTGGATAAAACCCTGAGCAACCTGGTCTGACCTCAGTCACTTAGAACGTAGAGGTTAGACTAGACACCTCCTGAAGTCCACGGTGAGTTGTCCCAGGACCCTAAGCTGCTAGCCACTGAAAGGTCAGCCGTGAGGAGTCATGCAGTCATCAGAGAATTATGATTTCTGCTGTGAGACTACTTATATTTCTATTTGTTTCTGTTGTACATCGAATCCCAAGGTGAGTTCAAAGGTATGAGGGAATAATGCTTGTGCTTTAGAGTGCCCTTCCTCCAACAGATGAAACCAGGATACAAACAGCTAGGACAGACATGATATATTCCTCACTTACCAATGGTTGCAGAGCAGTAGGTGTCGGTGGCGCTGCGGCTGTTGAGGGGGCCTCGTCCCCAACTGGTGGGCCCCCAGCTGCCATCCCAGCTGGGGGAACACCATCCTCTCGTTTCGTAACGGCTCCCTTCTTGGTTGACTGCATCTTGATCTGCTGTGGCTTGGAGTTCATCGGTGAGTTATTGGTGGTCTGGAGTAACTGCAAATTACAAAGTCAGAGGCCAAAATCAGCATTAAAATTGCCAGGCCAATCTAGCAAGGTTCAATGCTGCTTTTTAACAAAAAGCCTTGAGAGAATTGATACCAATAGCCATCACGAGAAGAAAGCAGCAGCAGTTGTTCAAAGAAACCTAGGGCCCTGAGCTGTCCTCAAGAACCCTCACAGGGTGGAAAGGGCCACTCAGCTGAGGTGACACTCACCACTCCTCAGTATGACTCAAAGGGACCAGCTACAAGCTGTCAGAAAGAGACCAAGCCTTGAGAACCAGAGGCATTTGGCTCACCCCCCACTTTTGCATTCTGGTGAATGACACACCAGCTATGACCCACCACACAACAAAGCACATCGGTCATCTGCAACCCACGTCAGGGCTGATGGTTGTGATCAAAGGACAACCTCTTCCCTCAATTTTCCAGAGCTATCCGGATTCTCCTGCTGGCTTCTCAGCACTCAAAGTAGCTAACGGGCAAAAAAAGTTGGACTCTTCTGCCTTTACCTTAGTGATGGTACCCACAGCTTTGGTGCGGCCTTCCCGGAAGACCAGCCGCTGATCTATATGCAAATATTCCGGGGTTTTGATGAAGCGAAAGTGCACCGTGGCTTTGTCCCCCGTCCGCAGGCAGTCCTTGTCCATGCTGAGAATCGTGGCCGTCTGACGTATACTGCCACAATGCACTGTGAATGTAATGCACAAAGGCTTTCAACAACCAGTGCCATTAATGGAATAAGCTTCAGACAGACATCTAAGGCAGCTCTTGCTACCCTACAGCTAACAGTGACGAGTTTGTAATGTAAAAATCTACTGTGTATCAAAGACTATATGGGTCACATAGCTGCCTTTGTTCAGTCCTCAAAAAGAAAACATATATAAACTAGCACAGTTGCCTTCGAACGGAGACTTTCCTGAAGCATCCTCAACAGAATCCTACACACCAAGCAGCCAGGCTAGAGGGCAGGACCTAAAATGAATCTCTCAGTCAGCATTTGAAGTCGGAGAATCTCTGCACCATGGAGATCTGGCTCAGGCAGGCTCCAAGTACACTTGGAGTCACACATCTCCTTTTCACCTACAGCCTTTGCCACTCTCCTCTGTCAACTCCCTCCCCTCTCTAACACATTGCTGGGAAAGATAAAACCAGGAATTACGGCTTAAATTGTTGACAGAGCCATCAGGAGCAAAATTATCTCAGGCTAGAGACAATATAAACTGATACCACTGGAAAACAAAGATGAGGCAACACTGAGACACATACCCATGGCCTGATACCGTGGGCTGATGGTGGTGGGATGATGAAGCACCAGAATCTCTGCTTCAAACTCCCACGATGCTTGTGGATTCAGGCGGGGTGACACCATTACCATGCCTTTACGGATGGAAGAACGCTTGATCTGAAAAGCGGACACAAAAACCCTTAGGATGATTCTCCAGGGAAGAAATCCGCTTCTCTGGCTGACTGCATTCAGAAGGATCCTAAGGGATTTCACAGATATTAACTTGTGCTCACAGAAAGGCAAAGCAAGAGCTGTCTATCAGTACGTAGCAATGTTATGCAAAGGTTGCAAAAATCAAGTTCGGCTGAAGTTTCTAAGGAAGCTTTAGAGTTCTGGGAATCCTGGACGCTGACACATAAGTTTTAACTCATTGATCCTTTAAAAGCAAAACATACATCCTGGCTGCACATTACCAAAGCAGATATCTCTCCAAAAGCAGGGTGTCTGTTAACACAAAATGATAAGCCTGAACACACAAAGTTTGGTATAGCTTAAACTATATCCTTTTAAAATTGGTGCAGCTTCTATTGACAGAAATCTTTCACCACAGGAATCACATCAAAATTTTTAACTTTTAAATGCCAAATCACACAACTGGTCCTACAAGTTGGGAGGAATAATGTAAAATACCCTGCCCGGGCCACTAATGCAGTTGCAGCACAAAAGGAGACTTCTTGCAATGCCTCCACTTTGTTACACATCTCCCCCACTATTCCTCATTACTTCGGGTCCCACTGCTATCAGCTGGCAGCTGTCAGGTGAAGTAACCAGGACATGGTACCCAGAGAGGTTCTATGGTATTTTAATGTGCTGTGAAATGAGGCAGCTGAACTCCAAGTGCACTCTAAAATTAGGAGGGTGGTTTCTGTTTTGGGGGTCTAGAGCAGATCATCTCACCTTTTTCAAAGCAAAGGAGGCAGTCTGGCCTCCCCGCACTTCTTTGACGGGCATTCTCTTGCGGTGGATGGACTTGACAGCAATAGGTAGGAAGTTGCCAAGGGGATCTGGCCCCAGCAGCAGGGTGTCATTTAGCTTGATTAGGCCTCTCAGTGTCGTCCCAGATACAACTGTTCCTACACCCTATGCCAAAAAAGAAAAAACAGTAATTGGGGTTATTCGACCATGCTAACAGAAGAGCTCTAGAACTCCCCTTTCTAGGGAAGATGCCTTCTTCAACCTGAAAGAGGAAGCAGAAAATTCTTCCAAATACGAGGCCCCTTACCGGGACAGAGTAAGTATCATCTATCTGGAATTCTGCTGGCTCTTCTTCTCTGTAACTGGTCCGTGGAGACAAGAGATTAAGAAACATCTTCAGCAAATCCAGGTTCTCCCCAGTGACATTCGATATCTGGAAAATTGGGCACATCCTGCAAAGGAAAATTGATGAAAATTGAGTTAGTTCACCTCCCTGCCTAGAATTCCATGTGTATGGAGACATCCAAAATCTTGGGACTGAATTCAATACACAGTGCTAGGAAGGGAGAGCCTGGCAAGCAGTCAGATGCACAACACCCCATGTTTGAAAACCTGCAACACTGCCTCTGCCTTCTAATGACATTCAGGAACAAGTGTAAGGTTCCAGGGCTGAAGGAAGCCAAATACCCTGCCATCTTTGGCAGACTGCCCAGATGCAGCCCCTCATTTCTGTCTCAGAGAGGGGAACACAAGCAGGTCAATCTCAAAATCAACACATTCTTATGGAACCAACACACCACATGGAAGATGCAACCTTCACACATCTAGACAATGGGACTCTCTTTCTGAATCTTCTCACCCAGTCTCCAAATAGGATTGAAAGAGAAATGACTCTCCTGTACTCCCATTACCTCTCTGAGCTGAAGTTGGAGGCTGTTACAATGACATCATCCTTGCTCTGAACCAGCACGGGAATCTTCCTGCACCCTGGGGACTTCAGCAGTCGCTGTAACAGCTTCAGGGTTTCTTAAAGGGTGAAATGAATATTGTTAGGGCAGCATCTCCCGTCTTTACAAATCGCTTTTGTGGGATCTCTCCCCAAAGGGAGACTGGTGCTCTTGTCACAAATAGACAGGAGAAGATGGCTAAAGGTGCGTGAGTGAGGCTATGAGTTTGCTGCAGCCCACATGGGACTTAGGAGCCATTCCATCTTCCATTTCATGCCAGCTAGCTTGCTGCCAAGCAACACCACACATGAACAGACGTACACATTTGCATCTGCAAGTGCAATGCTGTGAAGTAGACATTTTATAGCTGTCTTAAGTAGCTTTAAGCAGTTACAAGGTATTTCCTAATACTATAAACGTTTTTTCATACTGAATTCAGTGAAAACCAGCAGCACTCAGGAACTGACACATTTGAGAGTATGTGTATTAGAAATCTATTTTGACCAAACAAACCTCAACATACTCTGCCTTGCAATCAACCTGCCCTAGAACGTTAGAGAAGCATGAAAGAGGTAAAGATCACCAACACAGACTAGGACAGCACAGGAGGACAAGATTCAGAAATAAATATTTTAGAACAAATCTCATTGCTTCCAGCTTTGATCCCCTGCCTCTTTTCAATTTTTTTTCTAAGTCTCATATCTATCAGCCAGCAGGGGCACTACCTGATGCACCAGCATCAGCTTCCTGCACTCCTGCAAAGTGCCTTACAAAAAATGACAAAAAAAAAAAAAAAAGCTAGCAAGGGCTTAAAAGAGCAAATTATTTCTATTCTATGATTGTCATCCAATTAGACGTTTTTTGTGAACAAATGATCGCCTATGGGAAAGCAATGTTTTGGATACTGAAGCACAAAACATCTAATCATGCCATCTGCTCTTCACAGATATACTTGAGCCAAATCTTGTGTCTATTTAATTTAAACAGAACATGACATGGGGAGTGGCTTCTCCCAAGAGCAGCTCTTTTCCCCTCACCCTGAGCCAAACATTTTCCTTCCTCCCCAGCTATTATCTTATGGTCAGGCCTTACATTTATTTGCCAAACATCTATTATAGAGATATTTAGATTATCTTTTGATCACATGTGTCTGTTTACCTGAAACACGTTTAGGATTTTTACAATAACGAACCAACCACAGACAGTACTGGGAGCACTGACTTTCCTGATTGTCAGGACTGCTTATCAAAAAAAAAGCATAGCTCCAATTAACCACAGCACGTTCCTGAAGGCGTGAGAAATGTATCAAGAGAATTTTAAAGGTAAGAGTTGGTCACTGTCTGAAAAAACGTCAAGCACAGGTTAATGGGACACCACTGGGGTTTAGATGTGCTGCTTTAACTGCTTCTGAGCAAAAAAAAAATCACTAGTCCCTACTGCTCATTGCCACCCTCACTTGTGTCTAGTCTAGTCCTACTACCGTAGCCCACATACACAGCTGCTTTGAACCATGATTTATTAAGTGTTGGTTGGTTGTTCAGACAGCAGAAGGAGCTGCTGCAGCTATGCCAGTGTATCTGAGAAGTAGCCAGGTGAGCAGGATGGAACAAGCAGCTGTCCCTTCACCTAACGGCTGCTGGAGAACAAGTTTGATGACAGCTTAAGATCACACTCAAACTGTGGGCAAGGAGGAGAGCAGCGTTCAAGAGAACTTCCAGACTCTTCCTCCAGGTTTAAATACACAAAGCAAAGCCACAACCCCAACTGTATGTTTCTCCCCTTAGAGATCAATTAAGCAAAACCCTGTAGCAAACACTTTTGGGTT
The DNA here is from genome assembly GCF_000699245.1 of Pterocles gutturalis. NCBI lineage: Eukaryota > Metazoa > Chordata > Aves > Pterocliformes > Pteroclidae > Pterocles > Pterocles gutturalis. The sequence goes on along the minus strand of NW_010119486.1, from coordinate 9,925 downwards.
GCCCCGCTGAGTCCCCCAACTTGGGTAATTTTGAAATGGTGACTATGAGTGAACTGCCTGCAAAATGGGCAGGGGAAAAGGACGAATTTCTGGAAGGTGTTTAAGATGCAGTCAAAACCAGATAAAGCATCTTTCTTCCAGCAGTAATTCCTCAACCCAAGTAGAAGCCAACAGCCCAGAGGTAAGAAACAGCCTTGGAGAGCACTTGTAGGACTCACCTTGCAGGATGTTGGCAGGGCACATGTCGATCTTGGTCACCACAACAAAGACGGGAACGTTCAGTGCAAGCGCCAGGCCCAAGTGCTCCTTGGTCATTCCAACAATCCCAGCATTACTGCCAACCTACATCAGGGATACAAGACACAGTAACGCAAATGTTCCTCCTGCAGTGAGCTGGGTTACAGAGAAGACATGAAGTAGGCTGTGATTAGGTTGTAGACACGTCATTGGGACTGTACGAGCAGACCCAGCTCATTTCAAATGCTGTTGGACATTGGCTAAGGACTCATTTATCCCCAGTTTTAAAAAGGTTTTCTGGAATTTAGAAATCTTTCCGTTCTCAAGAACCAGACATCTTTGGCCTGTCTGGGACTGACAGTCCTGGGGCACTTGCCTCAGAGTCCTGGCTAGATATGCACAGCAGCTTCTGCTTTCCACCTCTGGCAGATGCTGCCTCCCTCCACAACCCCACAGGGACTTTGCAATAGGAAAAACTTGAGGCTGTTACAGCTGTGAACAGCCCTGCTCCTGCTCGTACCGTACATCTTTCTTGCAACCTACCATAAGCATGCAGAAGTCAGGTAAATGGCCGGTCATGCCAAAGACGGTGGTTTTCAGGTACTTTTCATGACCAGCAAGGTCAATGAAAGTAATGACCTTGGTGGATTTCTCACAGATCTTTGTCCATTCCAAGCTGCCACCATGGCTGTCAGGCTTGTTCACCACGTTGCCCTCACTGTCGAAGCCCAGAATGTCATTGCCCACGCTGCTGGTGCGGCCTGACTCAATCTCATGCTTATGGCGGAAGAGCTTTTGCCGAGCAAAGCCTCGGCCATTGTCTAGCTCGCCATGTGTCAAGACACCTAGCAATGTGCTCTTTCCTGCATCCACGTTGCCAACCACTGCTACCCTGGAGAGGAAAGGAAAAAGGAACCTGGTAAAATCTCATTCCTGAAAAACAAGCAAGCAACCAAAACCAACCCAAACACCACTGCTCCTGCAAATAACTAGCTTTTTCTCCCTAGCCTTCAAACAGAGATTCAAAAATGTTAGACTTCCATAAGCAGAGCAGAGATTCTTTCACAGTTACTAGTTAACAGCAGAGTCCCCAGACCTTGGGGACTAGGATGGGGAAAACTGTGGAAACATGTCACTGGTGTCCAGAACACAGTCAGCTGAACCCAACACTGCTTGATGCCATACAGAAACATCTCTCTTCCAACTCCTAGTCTCTGCAATCCAACATAAACACTGTGGCAATTCAAAAGAAAGACTAAATCCTAACTTGGGTCTAGAATACCTCTGCCTTTCTCATATTCCTCATGTTGCAATAGCACCAGGTCCTAAGGAGAGAACAGAAATTTAAATTGCTGATCCCAGTAAAGGAAAAGCTCAAACAACAATTAAATGTTTCAGAGTAAAACCTCTCCTACAGCAATCTACCCCGTTGTCTCTGATAAAGGTGGCTGTTATGGCTGTTAGCACATGTTGGAAATCCATTCCATCCAGGTCTGGGCAGACCCTCATGTCACGTTACACAAGCCATTACATGTCCATTAAAAGGTGACTTGGATCATCACAGCCTTGGAATAGAATTGAACCCTTTATCAAAAGCATTGTACTCCAGTAGCGTGCCTGTATGCACACACATATAGACACATGTGACTCCCTACTGGGACTCCTGCACACAAAAGATCCCCAAACTGTGAAGCTGTCACCCAGAGAGCAATAGCCCTCAGCTAAACACAGGCAAATCTCCACAAACAGTTTGTTCACAAAAGAGATAGCAACAACAAAAAGGTGTTTTGGTTAGCAAGGAGTGGTCAAGCTCAATTCCCTTTGTTGGGTAGCTACAACACCCAGTCTCGAATCAGCACTGCTGGCTCAGCATCACCGACTGCTCACAGGGTAAAAATGCAGCTGGGCTGCTGTCTAACCCTGTCTCCACCCAGCTCCTCACCTGACCTCCAGGAAGTCGTTGTCACCCACACGTTTCCGAACAAGGTAGTCGCGCACCTTGCCCCCTGCCTCCTGGTGCTCCCGCAGGAGGATCACATCTGCCTCGATCTGCTCTGCCATGCTCTTCAACGTGGCATAGGATGCTTCCATGTCTGCCTCGCTCAGACCATATTCAGTCCCATCTAGTACGATGTTGAGGAGACAAAGGACAGTCAGTTAGCACCACCTTGCAACGGCCAGCAGCAATGTCATTCTGCCTGGGACTTCCACACGGATCGGGATTTACATATGGACTGGAGATGTCAGATGTAGACAGAATAAGCACCCTTTGCCCAAAACAAAAAAGGATGGTCTTCACTCTAAGTCTTAAAAGATACCAGAAAAGCACCACCTCTCATCTAGAGGAGTTTTCTTCACAATTTCTACAAGAAAATACTTTGGGATTGATAAGAAAGACACATTTCTGTCTAATTCCCTTACTTCACATGCTGAAACTACTTTGTGTGCAATTTCCTTCAGTCAGATAAAACATCTCCTCTCTCATGTCAATAAAGGGAAAAGCATTTACAAAAGGAAAGCTCTGACTGAAATATCACCACAGTTAACCAGTGAATGTGTGACCAATTTAAACAATCAGCTTATAAAACCACATCCCAAGTGCACTTCTTCTGCAATTCTGGCCTGCCCAGCGATTTCCTTAGCCCACATGGACTCCAGTTAAAACAAAGTTCTTGGCATGTTTCACTGCCTTTGTCCTGGCACTTGAAAGAAATGCTGACAGCACATGAGGCCAGAGAAGACCAAGGAGGCACTGCTGCCTCTGAACAGCCCACTCAAGGAAAGACCTGACAGTCAGAGCAAGCCAGTGGCAATCATCTAGATGGTTTAAAGGCCACCACAGCTCTCAGCTGCTCTCCTAACCAGGTGCTGAGAAGCTGCAGAGACTTCAGGCCAGAATCAGCTCTGTGGGTAAAAAAACCCCAACAAAGGTGTAGAGCCACACAGCACCTGGATGACCAAAGCTATTGCTGTGTGTGTATTCATATGCACAGCTGACTCATCAGCTGGTAAGCAGTAATTCCAGTTTGCATGAACTAATCTGCATTTTAACTATTGCATAGCTCCACAACAAGTAGAGTTGCTGGGTGATTTCCACCCTAGCTCATAAGATGGCTGAGAAGCTGTTGGGGAAAAAGAAAAGCACCATGTCTGTGGTCTTGGGTCATAGAAGGGGAATGAGAGGCAGGGGACAGGAGAGGGTAAAAGCCAAGGGAGAAAGGGGAAGGGTCACTACTGATGAAGCAGTGAGCTTCCTGGCAGTCTTCACTCCTTCTCAGTCATCCAGGTTGGGTATCAAAATCATAGACACTCAAAGTGAATGAGAAGGAGGGATGGTGGCAGGGATATAAAGATTTTTTTCTGTTGGCTGTTGTTTCCAATTTACAGAAAAGATCCCCGTCTTCCCTGACTATGCAGTTATCCAAAATGAAGTCCCAAGTTTTAGCTCACATTTTAAGAAACAAATACCTGCTTCTAAGTATGTCATTGCAACAAAGACCAGTTAACACCCTCACAAGGTATCCTAGAAGAGAAAGCAGTTACTAGCCTGAGTAGCCAGATCTCCTGTGGTTATCCCAAACACCAAGGATTCAGACTACACTACAAGGGCAGCTTGCTTGGAGGCAAGGGCACCATCCCTGTGATACTGGCTGCATGACCACTGGCCATCTAACCCTGGCTTCTCTTCTATGTTGGCAGCTTCTCAAGACACCATGAAAATCCAAAAAGCACACAGTTCTGAGGTAACACAACTCTCTCCCTCCATTACCTCAGCCAACCCTGGCACTGATGACCAGGGTTTTATATTCTTCCTCAAACATAGTAACTAGTAGCATATCTGATCACAACAACTTGGTATCCAGCAAATATCTAATATAGCTGAAACATGCCTTTAGCGTTATGATAGCCATATACTTCTTTTTTCCCATTCAGAAAATAAATTTCAATTTCAAAGCAAGGCTGTGTTCAATATTATTTTACCAGCATCAGACGCAAATACTGAAATTGTGGAAAAGAACAAAAGGGCAATCTGTGCTAACCGCTAAAATCTGCAAAAGCAAATGACTACAGACACACCCGAGTTAATGTGACAATAAGGCCTGACGCCGAGAAAAGGAAAACCTTTCTCTCCATAGTACAGACATCACTAACAAAGAGAGTTAGCAGCATATTTTTTAGCTATGTGAAGTATCTCAAATACATTCCTGTGGGGTAAAAATATTGTTATTTACAATGCAGAAGCAAACAAAACCAGACCGAACAAGACCTCCAACAGATATTGAGGATGTCGGTAATAAAACTGTTACTATAACTCCAGATCCTTCCTCTTTTCCTGGTGCGCCCAGACAACTTATGCCTTATTTCCAAAAAGAACTTGTATGATTTTATGCAAAAAATATGTTTAGCTCCAACACAAAAGACAGTTGCTGGCAGGAATAAAATAAAAGAATCTGTCCCACATGCTCTGCAATATTTTATGGAGGTTTCCAAGTTATTCTGGAGAAGTAAGCACTACCTTCAGCAGCAGTCCAGTTAGATGAACTAGGTTTTTCTAATAATTTTAATGTTTTTGTTGTTTTCCTGAGGAAGCTATACTCACCTGATCCTTGACCAATGACATAGATGGTCTCCCCACATCCCTCATCAATTCTCTCTGACATCTGCCGGAGCAAACTGTCATACTGCTCTGAAGTTGGACTCACCATCACCAGCTGGAAAAAATAATAAATATCCAATTTGCAGATGTCAAGCAAACAATTTCACAACCAGCTTCAGTTATAAGGACAATTAATCAATGCCGTTTATTGAAAAAGGAGAGCTCTTTCTCAAGGACTGCTTTCTGGTGGTTTGTTTTTGTTTTGGTTTTTTTTAAAACCAGCTTTGCTGACAGCTATTTCCCTATGACACTACACAAGGCTTTTTGTCTGAGCTCAGAGTTAATTTACACTGGAAGATTTACTTCAAAGCAAACAAGAATACCAAGCATCTAATTTTGAAGTAACCAATGTTTAAAAGCCACATTTAAGTGAACATCCCAATTCTGTGTAATGCATGTTTTCACACAAGGAAAACAGAAAGTGGAGGAGAGGTTTCCTCCAAAGAAATTCCTCAGCTGGGTACTCCACAGTCTCTGCTGCACGGAGTGCTGCTGCTCCCCCAAAGAAAGCATGATGAGACAACCAGAGGAAGCCAGGCAGACCTCACTGCAGAGCACACCTAGGCATCAAAACCTAGAGCATCTCTTAAGTCTTTCAGATACTTCATCTCTCCTTTTGTTTTCCGAGGGGGCAGAGGGGAATGAGACAAGAAGAATAAGGATTATTATCAAACTCCTAACAAAACTTTAGGTCGTTTACACTACAACACTGACAACCACTTTGTACGACCATATTCAGATGTTTCACCAGTGCAGAGCTGCAGTTTTGCAAGCCAGCAGCTGTGTTACCAACAAGCTTTGACTGCAGTTATTGCAACAGCCACAGCTTCCTTTGCCCTTCCCTGCAGGGGCATCTAGAGAACAGAAAAATGGACAGGAACAAAGAGGAAAATGAAGGCAAGGCAGTTCTTCAGGTAGGGTTTTTCTTAGAACAGAATGGTGTAGCACCATTTCAGGCATAAACCCATGTCATTCATACAGTACAGCTGAAGACACTTGCACAGAGTGGCCACAATGGTGGCATGACACTGGCAGACCAAGGAGACCTTCATCACCCATTCAGGACTGAACGGCTACCTGCTCTCTGGTTGCCTCTGTGGTTACAAATACGTTGGTGGCTGAGCAACGTGGTATGGTGGCTCAATAGCTGCTGCGACTGAGATGTGCATCTCTGTTAAAGTCACTTTTAGTAAGAGCTGTGAAGGCCATCACCTACTGATAGCCCTACAGGCAGGCACATCCATGCCACTCTACAACACTCAATGAAATCTGTACTTCCACCACCTCTCTGTACATACACATTCCAAAATCATCCCCAGAAAGATGCACTTCCCTTCACTATGCACTAAGGCCAGTCTGAAATCTGTGCTATATTTGCCTAAAACATACGGTTTACAGCACTTCACAATGATTTCAACTTCAAGCCTGCCCAGCATTCCCTACTGACACAGCCTGACTTGCTAGCACAGCTAACACAACGTGTATACACGCAGAGCATGTATGTGCCCGCAAGGGCCAGACAGCTACAGGAGACAATTGCCATCACATGCCTCTTTTAGACACATACCCTACCTAAGCCTTTTAACTGCTTGGCATGGTCTGCAAAAGGTAGCAAAGTACTCTGATCTGGAAGGCCACATAACCTTTCTATTTAATCCTACAAAAGACTGAGTTTTGCATTTATTAGTTGTTCTTTTGGGTTTGTTTTCTTCTCAAAGGAGACCACCAGATGTAAAGGTATTGAGAGGGAAATCAGCAACTGTTCAGAGGCTTGGTCAGGACAGGAGTGGAAGGCTGCATGTTATGTGTAGGGCTTGTCTTGCCCAGCAAGCACTTTCAGGAACTCCTGGAAGCACAGCAGACACGCTCACTGTTTAGACTAGTGAACCAGCACAGGTCAGGGACTCAGGAAGACGTATTAAATAGGGTGCCATGCACAGAAAGATCAATAAAATAACAGGGGCCACCAGTGTAGAGGCACACTAACTTCAGTTTCTTCAAGCCTCCTCACCACCTTCATTTTTCTACTAGCTCAAATGTTTCAGCATGTGAGTGGGCAGGGTGTTGTCAAAAGCACCAGGGGACACTTCAGCTGAGCAGCAGACTATAGCCTTTCTTCACAGTGCCAGGCAGGAGGGCAGGGGGGTCAAACATCATGGTACACATGGGCTCAAAACACTGTTCCCTCGTCCTGCTGCTTTCACTGCCAAAGGGGCTGCTGAAGGGTGTTTCAGTGGCAGACTACCTCCAAAGCCCACCCTGGGGCCGATGAAGCTTACAGTTGATGTGATCTAGTGGGACATCAAGAGAAGAATGTGCAGAACAAGGAGCAGCTTTCATGGATCACACCTTCCAATGCCGTTCAGTATGTCCAACAGCTGCTTCTGCAGCCCGCAGACGCCAGCCAGTTCTGCAGTTTCCTAGGTCACCGCAAGACTTTACTTGCTGTTTTGAAGATCTCTTCCTGGACAGAGGGAGCCTGTTCTTTGCCATCTCCATGGTCAGAGAGAGGCCTTCCACCTCAGCCTCTCCGGTTTTTTTGTTTTTCACATTTGAGCAATCCTTTCCATATGTATTCGTGTTTTTCAGAGGTTTTCACAAAGTCAAACGTTTACACTTTTGTTCTTTCCTCTTTGCCAGGCACTGAGCAGTTAACAGTAGGAGCCACGTAGGTTGAGCAATCTCAGATTTCCTATAGGGCAAAAAGTAACAACCAGTTATTGTTTTATTCTCATGACAGAACAATGAAATATATCTCACAAGTTTTGAGCTGCTATCTCTAAAGACCCTTCCCAATCTCCGGGGAGAGGTGGTTTTTCCCACCTTTCCTCTGATCAGTTTCAGGATTAACATACACCAGATGTGGGTAATAGCTGCAGCTGTATGAGCTTACTCCAGGGGGACAAGTTGGACTGTGCCACTCTGTACTGCCCAACAGCAAGGAAAAGGCCATAGTATTGATTAACAGCAATGTCAAGACACAGGTGAGATTGAGCTACGGTTCTATCAGCACTACTACAGGCAGTCTTTACAAAAGAAGCATCCCATATCTACGAGGCAGATAAACAACAACGATTAAGGGCGAACCAAATACTATGCAGTACATAGTTCTGCTCTTTATTAGAATATCGCAGCCTGACATTTTGCATGGCTGGAAGGCCACCACCAGCCATTAGGAAGTCAGGGGAAAGGCACCTCCTGTAATGTCGTATTTTGCTTTCCATTTCCTGTGGACATACATAGTTCAAGTGCCACTAATGTTCTGTTGTCAATGTAGATCTAACGTAAGTATCAGCTTCACTAATAGCCTTGTGTGATATGGTTTGGACCCGAAAGATGATTACTACTGCAGTGTGTTAGTCCTGAAGGGAAAACAAACACCCACTAAGATCGACGCGATAATGAATTTGTGCTGATGAATGGAACCGTTTGTGCGACCAGCTGACAAGGTGCACTCGATAACTGAATCCAAAGTGCTCCTCTCTAAAAAGAGCACACCTTACAACGAACACATGGGGGGAGGACTGGGAGAAAAGTGTGTAACACAGTGAGAGGGTGGGTCAGGCCAGGACAAAAGTAGCAACTAGTAAACAAATTGACTCCAGTGGAAATCACCACTTTAAGTAGGAATTAGAGGGCAGCAATTCAACTGGGAAGACAGAAAAGACAGGGGGGTAGGGGAGTGTGTCAGGTTAGCTGCTGCATTCTTACCACATGGGATTGCTGTTTTGAGCACATATCGGGAGACTAACTTGGAGAGACAGGGCAGAGCTCATAGTTTTAGCTCTCAGACAAGATGTGGACGAACGAAAGGTCTAGGGAAAAGACAGCAGGTGTACACTGCCATATGGAAAAGTAACTTGCAATAAAGGTCAAAAAAATGCTTACCTATTGCCTCCATAGTGCCTGCAGGTATCTAGGAATGGGAGACAGGATGACAACACAAATGGAGGTTGTGGGAGAAAAGTATTCCTCTCTCTTCATCAGAGTTTTGCTCAGGTTCCTGGCTGTCAAGAAGCAGTGACACAGCCCTCTGCGTCCTCCTGGGCCCTCGTCCACATCAGCCACGTCCAAGACACAGCACAGATCAATATTGGCATCCTGTATTAAAATCCTGTCCAGCTCATTAAGGCACAAACAGGTGGCTCAACAGATACTGAAGACTGATTTATGTTCTTTACTATCTTATAAGACATCTTCATAACATTTGTTATAATACAGTACCACATTGTAAAATATCCGGTCATCCCCTCAAAAGCAAATGTTTCCACATCCACACATCACAATTCCTCTCTCTCCGTTTCTCCACAGAGCGCAAGAAATCCAGGACGTTGGAACTACTCCAGCTGGAAGCACGAAGTGGAGGGATGGCAGAAAACAGGAACAAACACCAGCTATGCTGAGTTCTGAATCACATAATCACAAGTGGAGCGAACCAAGTTTTCAGGAGACTTTAGAGTGGGAGATGGCATCATGATACATCAAACCCTTAGCAGGATAAGGTATTCGGTTAAAGAAATCAGACAATTGGGAAAAAACAGAAGACGGTGTGGAAAGTCAGCTAATGTAGTCTGTGGCAGGCTCTGTCATGCACCTGTTACAACGTACCTTTCTGCAAGACGGGAGCGAGAACAAATTCTGACAGAAGTAAGGCCACCACACAGTGTTGTCACTTGGATCCCAGCAAAGAACTGCACAAGGTGAACAAACCTTTTTGTGCTGTCCTAACCTGGTTTGTAAGAGCAAGGCACCCTTGTGTTCTAAAGTTATGAGCTCTGACCTGCTTTTAAGATTGCGAAGAAAGCCCCAGGAACTAGTAAGACTTGCAGCAGAGATAACTACAGAGAACCGGCGCAGAGGGAAAAGCGTTGGTGAGACGTTCCAGCAGCTGTCAGCTTCAACCCCTGCGCTTCCTGGGCGAGTGCAACACCCGCTTCAGGCACTTCCCCGGGGCCGCGGAGGGGAGGGCGCAGGGCGGGCAAGGCTGCCAGCACCCACCTTTCCCGGCCGGGCCGCAGCTCACTCTCACCT
>NW_010119485.1:0-230 GCF_000699245.1 Pterocles gutturalis | reverse complement strand
CTTGGGGAATTTTGTGGCGAATTTGGCGGATTTAGTGGCCACATTGGGGGATTTAGTGGCCATTTTGGGGACTTAGTGGCCACTTAAGGCACTTGGTGGCCAATCTGGGGGATTTAGTGGCCACATTGGGGACTTAGGGGCCACCATGGGGATTTAGTGGCCATTCTGGGGGACTTACTGGCCACTTGAGGGATTTAGTGGCCACTTAAGGCACTTGGTGGTCAATTTGG
>NW_010119484.1:42427-60194 GCF_000699245.1 Pterocles gutturalis | reverse complement strand
AATATATATATAATATATGGCAATGAAGCATGCACCGGCATAGTTCTTTTTAAGGTGTGTTATTATTCATCTCTAGAATTAAAAGACAAGTACTGCTTTGGTGTTAATGAAGGAATGATTAACTAGAGGAAGTAGCATTTACATAGAATTTGTTAAATTTAACAACAGTGTTACCTACAAAAAATAATTTTGCAACCCCAAAGATAGGATTCATTTTCAGCCCTTTTCCAAAAAATTAGTAGGAAAAAAGGTGTATTGACTGATGTAACTCTTTTTAGACAGTTGATTACTGTATTTAAGTCTGCAGAATATTAAAAAAATGTTTTTCCAGCAATATCCAGTGATGTTTCTTGATACTTACTTCCAGTGAAATAACAGTTTATTTGAGAATGCTGGAAGAATCTAACTTGAGTTGAGTACCTATAATAATATAAAAATGTCAGTTAGCAAGACCAAGTTCCCTAATGATATAGATTTTTTAATGAATTAAATGAAAAACACATTTAGGAGGAGAGGGTTAACTTCCGTTTCTCAAATGTAAGTCTTTTATTTTCTCCCCTCTTTCCCAAGATGTATCACGTTAACTTTTTTAAGGAGCGTGCTAGTCTTGCCATATTCAGGAAAGCCACAGACCAATTTTGTTGATTTGTCTTGGGATACAAGCTTATTTTCGTATTTTTTTAATGAAAGTAAAGTGCAAAGAAAATGAGACAGACGTTAACAAAAGTGGAACTCAGTGAAACAAGAGGAGTAAAAGATTCATGTAGCAACAAAGTGAGAACACATGTAATTTTGGATGAGTTATTTTTTTAACGGTAACTTGGCTTGCATATGAGTGATTTGATACACTCATGAAGGTTCAAGGTCAGTCACTATTTGAAAGGGAAATGGTAAGAAAAGCAGAAGGAAGTGTAAAAATTTTTGCATAGGTAATATCCCTTCTAAAGGCAGAGATAATCCAGAGTTGTTCTGAAATAGTCTGCTCGTGGAAAACAACTGTTTGGGTTTTCTGCAAAGCTATGTCAGTCTATTCTTGTTCAATTACATTAGCCTCTTGGTAGTAATTGAAACAGATTTCTTTCCTAAAATGTTAGGCATAAGAGTGATCCACATACTTAGCCGTTGCTGTTTCCAAGGTACTACTTTTATTTTTTCAGCAGCTGTGCTTGCTGCACCACCAGTGGCCAAACAGCAAACACAAGACTTGGATAGCTGCTAAGATGTTGTAATTGCATTTTCAGTCAATCTGTAATTGTAATGTAATGGAGATGAGAAGCCATTTTATTTTAAAAAGCAAAGCTTGGATGTACAGATTATTGTAAAACTTGCAAAGTTTTTATATTTAAAAGGATTATAAAGTTTCACTGTCATTTTTAATACACTGAAATACCTGCAAATAAACAATTGATAGCAAGGCTGAGCTGCAAGTCATGGTTTTTTTTATTGCAACTGACATAACTGACAAAGCTGGATAGGCTCCAGTCAGAAGAAGACTCAAGTCAAATGGATTTTAATTTTGTAATCATGATTTAGTGGAGTTGACTCTTTGTCCCATGATGCTCAGTTATTACAATATCTTCTAGTCTTTAGCATCGCCAGTATTTCAGTTATGAAAGGGCTGTTTTCTTGTGCTGCTGGTCTGGAAGGTCAATTTGAGTTTAATACATTATTTTTCTGTATGGTTTCATGCAAAAAATCTGTCATCTAAAATTCCAAAATATTTTGTGGTTGTTGTTTTTCTCTTATAGTTAAAAAAAGTTCTTAAAAACACTGTTAGGAGATTACAAGCCTAAAGTTGATCAAGGAAGTCACTGTATGGAGCGTTTTTCTGTTCGGTTCAGTCATTCATATACTGTGGCAATGAACTGACTTAGACCTGGCCAGTTAACTGATGGGTTGTAATTTCTCTGATGTATGCAATCCACTCAATGTCATGAAATGTTGACAATCTAATTAAGATTTCTTTAAAGAGTTATCCAGATGTGCAGCAATAGTGTTTTTTTTTTTATTTTGCTTTTAATACAAAATTAGTTTATTCTGATTTTTTTTTTTCCTTCTATGTTTTTGCTAGAGGACTCATTTTCTAACTAATGTAGTTCTGTCTGACAAAGTAGTATAATTCCTGAGCATCCAGGTTTCAAAAGCCAGCGAGGCTTTCAAAAGTCAGCAAGGTTAGTTTAGTTTAAATTCATAACATCTTATGCCTTCATTGTTTTACATACATTTCTAAGTTCACTTTTACCCAATTTTCTCTTTCAGAGAGAAAGGGCATGAAATATGATTAATTTCATTTTTCATTGCTTTTGGATGGGAGTAAAACTTACAGCTTGGAAGCATGTCAATTAATTTCATGTGGCTTGCAGCCTGGAAGAAAGTGGGAACAAGATCTTGTAGTAATGTGGCAAAAAGCAACCCTAATTCTGTTTGTTATTATTGATAATGATAACTCATGTCTTTGTAGAGGCCATAAATACCTGAATATCTTATATAGGGAAGAGGTAAAAGTTCTTTGCTATTGTTTTAATAAGACAAAAGACAATGTTTTGGATTTTGCTTCACAACACACCTTTTGTCTTGACAAAAAGTTTTTTGCCACAGAACAATTTTTTTTCAGCTTAGCAATAACTTTACCATTGTCTGGTCTTCTTTCCAAGATAGGATCCTTTCACTATTGAGCATTTCCTTATATTAAGACTATAAGAGCACGCCTGAGTGTGGAGGGCAGGAGTGCAGCTGTATCGTGCATTATGAATGTACACACGTGTACATGACCATTTCAAACTGTCAAAACTCTTGTTAAGTTGGTGGATCCCATTTGTAACAGAAACCTGATAGATTATTTTCTGAAATTTTGGTATTAATTATGATAGGATTCATAAATTACTGCATTACAAGTAGAGAAGCCACTGAGCTGAGTGTGAGCATTATTTTTCTTAGCCAAGGAGAGACTGTGCCCAAACACTTTTTGACAAAATGTGACTTGGTCTGCACTGCTGCTTGTCTTGTAAAAATCATCCTATTGCAGCTAGTATTAGTTTTGTATATGTTTGCAGGTACCTCCTGAAAAACAGCTTTTTTTTTTTTTTGTCAGATCCAGATGCATTACTTGAGATAAATACAATACTGTCTTCAAGCAAAATTTCTATAAAGTTGGACAGTTCTGAACTGGTATCAGAGTACCATAAGATTATGTCATTTTGCTTTTTCAGGTTTATGACAGGTTTTGGTATTGCTCTGCGTATTTCTGAATTTCTGATTTCATAGAGACAGACTGTCTAACTGTTTTTTCTTTGAGTGGAATTAGATCATTGTTCCCATTCTGGATGCTGTGTGACTTCGCCAGAATATGTCAATTACTTGCTCATTCTGTCACTTCAAATACTGTCTGAGTAACAATCTGACTTTGTTACCACCATCTTTGAGTAGGTGATAGAACTCTTTTGGGAGACTTAAATTTCCAAAAGGTCTTATTTATTTTTTTTCTGCTTATATTGTGTACTTCATAAGTGCACAAACTGAAATGTTTTGAGAGAGTTTTTAATAGTCATCATTCTCATTAATGTGATTGGTGCTGTGCCCAAAACTACTCTTAATTGGTGCACTTCAGAAAATGTGTGCTAATTGGAAAGAATCCAGAGCAAACCAACAGATTTTATCAGACATCTAGAAAATTTGGTCTACAAGGAAAGACTGAGTTTGTTTAGGTTGTTTAGCACAATGAAAGAGAAAACAGAGAGTCTTTTCAGGGTAGTCATTCTTTGATGATAATTTGACCTACTCTTTGGGAGTCAACTATGCATTCTTGGTAAGATTATTTGGGAAATAAATCTTTTAAAAAGAATCTTCTGGTGGAAATGCTGGGCTAGGACTTGAGAAATGTGTGCTCAGTTCTTGTGTCTTTTGCCAAAGTGGCCTTGGGAAATCACTCTGTTCTTTGATCTGCCAGCACTAACGTGTTAATATTTTTCCACTCTGTGTTGTTTATAGAGCTTAAACCAATTAGGACTTTGTCACTGAAAACAGAACTCTGGCATGCTTGAAGCTTTTGATTCTAAAATTGCACCAAGCAAACCTTGCTCAGCCTCTGACTCTCAAAATGTCTAAATTCACCTGTCATTTGATTTCCAGGTTTTCCAGTTGATTTGCTGGATTTCTGCCTGTCTTTTGCCCAGCGTTGTTTCAGTCTGAACAAGTTAGTGACTACATCTTGCTTAAACTCACTTAGGAGCAGCAACTGGTGCAACTCCAACTTACTTCCTGTCATGCAGAGCCACTCTGTACATGTGCAAGAAGTCTAGAGACTTAAAATCCATTGGTTTCAGGGCCCACTTTCATCTGGTTTCCAGGGTCTTGGACTTGCAAATTCATACTTTAAAATTATGCTGGTTAGGACGTTTGAGCTTGGGTTGTTCAACAGCCAGCCAAAACTATTTCAGTGCTTTCACTGTTGGCTATAGATAAAGAAGTGGTTCTGGCAGCAGAGACCAACCCCAAGAACTCCCTGATGGGGGTTTTAATTGATAAGTTAATGCAGTTGTTGGCATCTATACCTGGGAGCAGCCTCCTTTTCCAGCATTGGATAGCCCATGTATATTGCTGAGAAGTATAGCTGTGCCCTCTGCTTAGCATTTGCTGTTGATCAGCGATATATATCTCTTTGCTCAGTGTGCAGTTGATCAGCAATATTTGTCTCTTTGCTCAGCGTGCAGGATCCATTTTGAGTTGCTTAAGCTGTCCAGACAGTACATGGGAAGAAATAAATCTTAATGTTAGGGCACTCTGTGAAGTGGCCGTTTACCTGGCAGTCAGTTTTTAGCTCTTAGGTTATGTACTCTGACAGTGGGTGAAGGGACTCATTATCTCGATGAAGAGCTATAGGCATTGTAGTACAAATTAAAACATACCTACATACCTATCTACCTCACCTATTCTGTAAGTAAAATCAAAGAGTAGAACATATTTGAAAACTTCTACATTTTAATTGCTATCACTTCATTAGAATACAAGTGAGTATTGTTTGGTAAATATGTTTTGTCTGCAGCATTTCAGAGGCTCATTACTTGTATGGAACTGTATTATCACTTTTTATTCCCTAAGAGCACAAAGCCTAAGCAGAAGAAAAAATTGCAGTAGTTTAAACCTTCTAGAATGCAGGTATCTGGGTCAACTTTGTCCTCTATCATTCTCCTCAGATGGTACATTATTATCAATCTCAACATTTAAACAGAAGCAGCAGCTGGCCAAAACAGAACCTAACCGTGATTAAGGTAAGGCTGATTATGGATGGCTGTAGATGTGTGGATCCTGTACCTCCTTGGCTGTTGCTAATTTAAACTCCTGTTCCCACCCTTCCCAGGGTGTATAGCCATAGTTATGACTAACTGCAGTAAAATCTTCAGCATTAAGGGTTTTGCTTAAAAATACTCTGGGATATTAAACCATACCTGTGTATTTCACGCACAAAAATTAAGGTCTCTATTGTTCTGAGCTGCCATTTACAAAATTTAATTATTTGTTATTTGTCACAAAATGGCAGTTCACTGCCTGTCCTGCTGCCAAGAAACCATAGAAACATCATATGATCTTAATTTGCTTAATGATCTGTACTGTTTAACTCTCCTGTAGGGGCAAATCAAGTCTGATACCATTCATTGGGTGATATTTAAGAACAATGTGGATTTTCCCAAAACAGTGATTTTCTTTTAGACTTGGAAGACCCGGCTGTCAATAAAGAGGCTTCTGAGATTAATCCTGTATGCAGTTCCTCAAGAAGATAGCAGACATTTTTTTTTAATTCTTCAGATCATTAGAACAGCATATGGACTGCTTAATGTAATTCCAGTCAGTAATGCCCATTAGTAAACCACTCTTCTCACCTTCAGTTGGTTTTGTGTTTGGTTCTAGTATTTGCACTGGTTTTATAACCCTAGAGTTTAAATATCCCAGTCCTAAAAATGCATATGCCACTCATAAAGTATATCCAGCAGATATGGAATACATCAGCGTGTATTCTAAGTAATACTTACAAGAAAGAACTTTCTAGTTTCTTGATTTCCTGTTCACTATCCCGTTTTCCTGCTAGGTCTCAAATTCAGTTCAGGGCTGTAGAGTTCACGGTACTCCAAGGTCTTGAATGAGTGGTTGCAATCTGTTTCAGTAACTTTTTTTTTTTTTTTGGAGTTAGTTCCAGGAAATGTGGAGCTGCCTACTTCAAGGACAAGACTGGGCAGCTAGATGGAATGTTTGTTCAAGATCTGGCCAACACCTCTTGAAGACTTGTGCAGGGAAATATTTGATTTGCTGAGAGACACTTAAATAAAGCAGCATTTAGTGCTAGAGTAGGTCTGATTGGAAAGGCCAGCATTTTGATCAGTGAGTTAACACTTTTGGCAAGGGTTTGTTTTAATGCAAAACTTGGCTTGCGCTTTGGTAAGGTTAGAGTCCTCAGAAATTAAGATGAATGACAAAGTATAACTTTTTTGTCATTATTCAATAACAAGGGCTGATCTAAAAACCATAGGAGGAAAAAGCTACAGTGGTATGGTTACGTTTAGACTGACAGCCTCTGTTTCATGGTGGAGGTTGTAAACTGTTACTGCTCTTTTTAAGAGAAAAACATTAAAGCTCACACCTTTAGATGACAGACTCCTTGCATTAAAATTATAGAAATAAGGCTCTGATGTGTAAGTCATGACATTATTTTGTGCAGTCACTTTTACTAGCATGCTTTATTAGCAGTGGCTCCCACTGATTTTGGAGGCTTTCACTGGTTGGTTTCTGCAGGCTTGTGTTGAGCAAAAAGAGGAGGGTTCATGCGGCTGGCTCCCAATATACTAAATTGAATAGTTCTGTTTAATTAGTCAGATGATCAAACCTCTGAACTCGAACTGAAATGCACCTGCTCAGAAGTGCTCTAATTGTAGATCATGAAGACCAGAGAGGGAAGTAGTGAGAGATAGCATTGGCAGAACTTCTCAGTTATTGTCTCCTGCCAACGAGGAGTGGTAGAGAAATGTGCTCAAAGAAATTGATAGCATCAGCCATGATTGCCAGTGCACCTAAGGGTTCTAAGAAAGTATTATCTTTGTCAGTCAGCTCAGTGCTTCGTGACCCATGCTGGGCACAGTGACCATGCTGGTTAACTGCCTTGCACAATAGTTCTTCTCAGTGTCCTGGCTGCTGCAGGACACTGTGCAGCAGGCGACCACACTGGGCAGCTCTAAGGACAGGTTCAGGTTTTTCTCATAAAACCTTGTGTATGCAGCTTACATGAATGTGGCGACTTAGTCACCCCAGAGGTTCTAACCCTGCTCCAGCTGAATGCAGTAAGAGCATTGTCATCTTTTTCTGTAAGAGCAGATTAGTGTGCTATTACCTACAGTAGCTTTTACTGTATGTATTTATATGCTTTTGTTAAATCATTTGTTAATTTTTTGCCATAAAATGATTTTATAACATATTGTTTAGAGTCATTGGAATTTGTTTGTGGTTTTCATACATCTACGAAAGTCATAATATTTGCTATAAATAAACTTCATCTGTTTTATTTTGGCTTCTTTGGCTTCTGCACGTTTGTAACAGTGTTAGTACTCCGTCTTCATGTAACAGATGATAGATGAAACACTTCAATTCTGTAACAGTTGTGATGGTTCAATCCTATCTTTTACTAAAATATATATGTTTCATTAAGCCATTTCTGCTGAAGCTCTGGTCTAGTGGGGGAGACTTTTTAAAATAATAATTTCTGCTTTTTGAATTTTTAAAGTTTCCTTACTAAGGGCAGAGAATATGTGGCCTCCTTGTCTTTGTTTCTTGGTTCATCCAGATAAGGAACAGCTTTTGTCTCCAAACTCTGCCATACTCAAGCTTGTTTGGGTTTTTTGGTTAATATAGTCAGAGGTTGTAAACAACACTGGTATAGGGCTCAGCTGAATTAAACTGAAGTATTGTTATAGATATAAAGAATTTGTATGAGCTTAGATCAGGCCTGTAGTTGTTTGAGTGCTCTCATTTGCCTCTTGTGCTGTATGGTATGAAGGGAATGCGGTACTTTTCCCAAAGAACTGGTGATCTAAATCAGTTCAGTTGAAAATGCAAACAGAGATTCTTCTGCTTTGTTTGGCTTTAATGGATTTTGTTACAGGTCTTTCAAATGTTTTAATTGTTCTTTACATTTTTGCTGGAAAAAAAGTGTTGTGAAGCAGTTTTTAAATTTATTTTAGACTGATTTACCCAGTGTTTGCTCTCTCAATTTCCAGTCGGTATGTGACTCAATAGAAAATTTTATGGACTATGCACGCGCGCGTGTGTGTGTACATGCATGTGCAAACAACAAAACAGAAGTTTAAGAGAACAATTCAGCACAAAAGAAAAACAATATATACTTTTTCAATAGAATACTAACGAGATAAGAATATTCATTTTTTCTAGATTAGAAAACAATAAAATATGGCCATTATCTTATCAAGGACCTTGAAACTTCTACCTGCTCCTTTTCATACTCAATATGAATTGCTGTTACATGTTTTAAGTGGCAAGTTAGAGCATGTAATGAACTTCCATATATTAAATTTCTGTTCAGTAATGCTTAAATGGATTGCTGAGTTCCCTGTTCCCTGTGTCTGCACAACAGAACTCGATGAGGGTTTCACTGGCTGTCCTGCAGCTGACAGAGATGAACATGTAGCAGCTTGGGCTGAGCGTGAAAAGGGGCGTGTACAACAAAGCTATAAGGTCCTTCATGTGCAAATGACCATTTTCTTCCATTTCAAAAATATAACAATTACTTTCACCTTGTTAGTATTTTCTTGATAGTAAATAGTCTATACTGTTTTGTATTATATTTTCCTCTTAAACTTCACTGAGGTATGGCACTGCTACATGTCAATATTAAGACAGCAAAAAAAGATTTCAGCAAGCTTTTTAAAATGCTAGTGACAACAGATTCCACCATGCCCAAAGGTGAAAGCCGCCCCTGGGTATGTAACTTGATGGCAGACAATAATTGCACAGACAGAGTAAAAAAAAAAAATTTTTTTAAACAGAAATTGTGCAATAATCATCTCATGAGACTGTAGTTTTTAATAAATTTTAAGGTTAGTGCTTCAGGCCTATATCTTCCAAGAGATTCAGAACTTTAAAGTTTCATTTTAATAGATGAGTTATGCTATAAAAATGGCACCTGTCACTAGGCTTGTGACTTATATTATTGCAGTTACCTGTTGCATACTTTCAGAGCAATTAGTTTTTCTTCTTTTTACTCCTAGAGAAGCTCCAAACTAATAGAAAATAGAGCATTCATTTTTTTTTTTCTGGCTGGCACACTAAGATGGGATTGTCAGTGGCTGTGTTCCACATCTGGAATGTTTGCATTAACACTGCCAGCTGAGTTAAGTGGGTTGGAATTTTTTTTAAAATTGAAAGTCCCAATAAACATGGATTCCAAACAGTTTCTCAGTGTGTGTCTTCGATACGAAAGTTTTTACCCGAGTTCTTTGAGAGGTTTGTATTGCTGTTTCCTGAATCCCATTTCTTATTTTCTCTTTGTCATTTGGGAGATATCCCAATATATTGAATGATTTTCTGTGTGTTTGAGATGAGCTTTTGTGTCGTGTAAACTGTTTTAACTGCCTGGTAGATATTATTGCCATTTATAACTTCTTTTTTCTGTGATTTCTATTACACCATTTCTCCACACTCTTTGGTAAAGCAATCCAGTTGTCCAGCACATCGTTGGACTTTGTCTTATCTCTTGTTCAAATCATTATAGCAATCTTCATGTTAACAGCTTTATAATTCGGATGCAAATCCAAAGGATGGCCAGCTATCACTCCATTCGCATACTTTGGATCTGCTGTTTTGGTCTTAAGTAGAGTTGTTGAGGAGTTAAATATGCTCTGTAACTTAAGCATATTTAGTAAAACCAGAAAGCATCATATTGTCATGTATGAGAGAAAATTAAGTTACACAATATTAGCTTCAATATCCATAAATGTGCAGAATAAGACAAGTATGATATTGGATTGCTTTTCGTGTTACCTGAAACTCACCCTGGAATTGATAGAACCAAAATAAGAGAGTCTACAGTTGTCAACTGACTGTGAGTCCAGAGCTAGTCTTAGGACCACAATCTGATGTGATTCATCTTATAAATCTTCAATTCCTAACACGGACAGAAATTGTCATTTCTGCAAGAAGGAGGGACTGGGCATGGGAAGTGCTTCAAGCACTGCAGCCCAGTCCATCCATGGTTCGGTGCTGTTCAGCTGCTTCTGAGCAGATGGCAAGCACTTTGGGCCTGAGCTCCAGCAAGTGATGGGAAAGAAAGGTTCACAGCCCTCAGAGCTCACCAGAAGCTCGTTCCTGGTCCTGCTCTTCATCTGCCATTGAAGACACAGGCAAAGGGGCATAGTCAGAATAATTATGTTGAACAAATTTGTCTGCATAGTTTGAGAGGGATAAGAAAGAACAGGAAAAGTAGCTCATTGCCTCACGTTCTCCTGTCCTACAAGTTGACATTATCATGAAGAAGTTAATGATGCTCGTAGTAGTGATTCTGTGATCTGGGCTTCCACTATAAGATCTTGTTAGAGGTGATATATGGCCATATTGCTTTCTTATATTTGTGCCTGTATATATATACACCAGCATGAAGACTAATTTACCAACAGTAGAGTAATGTAAATTACATTATTTATAGAAAAAAAAACTAGGTGTTTGAGGACTTAGAACTTTAAAGTCCTAATTCTTTTCTTAGTCTGTTGTTTCTCTTGCTTATTCTTGAGTTGAATATAGTAAATGCCTACTACATCCTGTCCTTACTTAGCAAATATTTAGAAAGTTGTTTTGAAGAAAGCATCAATCAACCCTGATGCTGTCCTTTCCATAAAGACCAGTTCTGCTGACAACACAATCATGTAAGCTGCAATTGCTGCTCATATCTTTCTGAGCCAACAGTATCCACAGACTGTAGCAATAGCAGCTGCATATCTTCCCTGGCACAGAACGATTTAGGGTGGAGAGCAGATTCTTTCCCCTTCAAATCACTTCAGAAAATTCTTGGCAAAAAGCCAGCTGATTTGTTTTGTTCAAGTAGGGAGGTTTGATTTATGAGTACAGAAAAAGTATCCATGCACTATGCTGCATTGTATGAATTCGTTTTCTGTGTCCCGGACCGGTTGACTTTGTTATTCTTCTGCTCAAAACAATTTTTTTAAATGTGATTACTCAAAAATATAGAAAAATGCAAATTTGAGAGAAGGTAGCCCTATTACTTTTTTCATTGCAGTTTGTGAGATAGTTTGTGATATAGTTTGCGATACAGTTTGTGATATAGGTGTGAACTGGAAGCATTGGTCACACGTTAGACTGGGAAGTACAAGTTAAGAAATGCAAGATAATAAAAACAGTGCAAGGAAGCGACTGCACATTTTCTTATACACTTATTTCTTTTTTAGTCAATTTTTCTAAATTCCTGCTAAATTGTTTCTGAAGGAAACTCTGAGAAAGTATTTTTAAAAGTTATAGTGTAAGGTTCTCTGTGATTCACAATAAAGTGAAATGTTAAAAATCTTCTCAATTCTCTATTAAATCAGTATGGGATGTTCTGGGATATGACCCATTGGTTACATTTACAATCTAAGTGTGGTTTTAGCTATAAAAATGGTAAAGTTTTCTATTTTTTATGTATGAATCCAGGTGCACATGTATATGTTATAGAGAGAGACATATCTCAGTGCTTAAAACCATGATGCCTGAATGTCTTCCATAATTCTGAGGTGTTGACATCAGATATATTTTATTTTTCTGTCTACTCGGCAGGAAATGGATGTTCTATCTGTATCGTATTACTAGAGGAATAGTCAGCTGAAGGTTGAGATTTGCTGTTGTGCAGCCTGAAACTAAGGAGTCATGTAGAAAATCAAGGTATAGCCTGTTCCAAAGATAAAAGGGCAATTTTTTTTAATTAAGTAGGAAGGCAAAATGTTGATAAGGCTTTCAAAATGCTTCCTTTTTCTTCAGCAGAATTAATCTTGTCCTGCTACAATCTAGCTTCAACTGTTCACTCTATTTCTGGTTACCAGTCTTGGCCAGGTCCTCAGATAGCTCAAAGCTGGTGTTGTTTGTGTCTGATGTAAAACTGATACAGACTTGGCTGGTATTTTCATTCATGTTTCATAATCTTCCCTAGTGCATACATGAAGACAGTGTCTTTGGTGTGCTGGGAGGAGATCGTTACATTGCTGTGGAGTAGATCAGACACCCACTGTCTGACACTTACAGTGCTCCTCGTGTGACCATAAAGGAATAACTGAAAACATTTTCATAAAAATGAAGTTACTTATTTACATTTACCTGCAGAGATGTGTTACAGTTAAAGAGGTTCAGGAAGCTCTCTCTTGAGATTCCTTAAGGGGAATCTCAGAGTAACCCTAAAGTTTCTCTCTTATTTGTGTATGAAGTCCTTCATACAATCTTGTGTCATGAAGAAGACCACAAGTGTAAGATAGAAGTAGTGGTTTAGTTGGCCCTTTGAGAAAACCATTAATTCAAAACTGAGCCATTAAAGAACTTTTTAAATGTCATTGATATAAAGCCTGCTTCCACAAAAGAAACAGAGTATGTATGTAAGACCTTGCAGGGAGTTCTTATTGATCAATTAAATTAACATGGGCACAGTGGGGAACAAATCTACCAACAAAAACTATTAATAAGCCCATTAATATTTCCTTATAAAGTACTCATATCTCTAATTGCATTACTTTTTCTTACACTGCTGTATATAAGACTAGCATTAATACAATTTAAATCATCTGATAAGAGATAACTTTTGAAATAAGATTTTTCTTCTTTTCAGTGAAATAATGCATATTTTCAGGCCTTGTAGGATTATAAATTCTCAGGTTTAGAAAATTGGAATGTAGTTGTTAATTTTGGTTCTGTGTCTCTGAGAAATGCATTCAGCAATCCATACAATATTCCTGCATTCCTGTTCTTTTAATTTTACATAGGCGTAAAATACTCCAAAATGAAACTGGTTGATGAATGCAAGCACATTCAGCTTTACCTGTGGAAAAGATGAAATAAGTGTTATGATAAAATATTAAAGAAGGCAAATGTGATTTTTATATGGTAGCTTTTATGATCAAGATTTCTATGTAGCTTTGCAACCATGACTATATTTAGGAGTCTCTTGAGTATAAATATAATTGAAATGTCATCTGTGGGTTAATTTTGGTAATTGACTACAGCAACATTACAGGTAAGTAAAGGACAGTGGTGAAATACCTTCTTCAGTAGACTGCTCAAGAAAAATTTAATTAAGCGGTTTATATGAGTTGGCTTTTGGATAAGCCATCAGGGTTGACAGTTGTGTAACCAGACTTCAGAAGAATGTCCCAGGATTTATTTTATTTTAAAAAGTAAATCCTTCAATTTTGATTAGCCCAATTTGGACAGCCATAGAAATGCTGTGTGCTTGAATACAAAACTGAATGATGCAGTATAGTAGAATCAAAACCCTAGCACCTCATTCTTGTTTTAAATGTTATTCCAGGTGGGTAACCTTTGTTTTGATATTTTAAGGTTAGAAGCTCTTACCTCATGTTCAAAAAATGCATCTTCCAATGTCTTTTCTCCAGTGCCACTCCCTACGCCTTCAAAGACAGCCTTGTATTCCTTAAAGCGTAGAAAACCACGCAATGGAAATAAGGTACTTTTGCATTCTGTGCAGCACAGATACCTTACATTACTTTATT
The DNA here is from genome assembly GCF_000699245.1 of Pterocles gutturalis. NCBI lineage: Eukaryota > Metazoa > Chordata > Aves > Pterocliformes > Pteroclidae > Pterocles > Pterocles gutturalis. The sequence goes on along the minus strand of NW_010119484.1, from coordinate 46,437 downwards.
AATTAATCTACATTAAGTAGTCCTTCTGGATAGAAGAACTCATATATAGATTACGATTTTACATAAATCAAAAGTTAAAAGCATATAGTCAGCTAAAGAAAGAAAAATCACATTTGTTCTTGTATTTCTTACCATCATTTCCTACAACTTGAAGTAATTTACTGAAGGGACTAAAAGAGACTTATTGTAAAGTGACACATGACCTTTCACTCCTTTGGACAGAGAGCACTGAACTTCTTGTACAAATAGTCTCCATCAGAGCCAGAGCTGTAAATGAAGCCAAAACCCTGACCTCTGATCCTCACATGGCTGCTCATTTTGCTTCCAATAGTCAGCTAGATTTGCTTGATCTGCGTCAATATTGTATCTAAATCCATTAGTCTGATATGTCATCCTGGAATATTTTGTGCAGATATATTTGACTTCTTTTCTTATGTGTTAAATTTCTGTGTAGTTTGCTTCTCTCTGTATTGGTTTTGTTTTTCCTATAAAATAGTAGTGCAGTATAGGTCTAGTACAATGGTTCCCAAATTTGTCTAAATATCCCACCGTCACGTGAATAGACTTGCTCTGTACCACATTGACATGGTGACACATGCTTCTAACGTTCTGCTTATGCACAGAAACAGATGTGCATCTCCGTCTTTGTTTCTTCTGACCAGACATCATTTTGTTTTGTGTACCTACTTGGAGGTAGCTTAAATATTATAGGTACTCAGAGTACCACAGTTAATTCACAGAGCAAGTGCTGCATATTGATTAATCTTTGATAATAGTCACATTAATATTAACAACTTCATCTATTTCTTTGATTTAGAGAAAACTTTTCAGAAGTACATTTTTACATTACACTAGCAATAAATCAGGTTTGCACTCATCTGTAGCATGTATTGTTTGGTCATCTCATTTTAAAATTGCTTATGCTTTTGCTCCAAAATCTTGGATGCAGCAGCTGTGAGGAGGGTTAATGAAGTGGGAAGAGTTGTATTTACTAGAGTGTGGCTTGGTCTTATTTAAACATCACTGTAAGAGGAACTTTGTATCGCACTAAAGTAATAATATATCTTATGTCTTCACTTCAAAGGCCTTTGATTCCATATACATCTTTATGGTATCTTTTTTCTCTCTCAAAAATGCTTTTAACTTATGTGCATAGTCTTTAAAATTTTGCTGACATCAAGAGATGTTAAGTATTTGTTTTATGGCTTTTTTTTTAAGAAATTAGATTACATACTGCATAGTAGTCTGCAACACACTTCACTTGCTCGTAATCATCTGCATTGGCCAACAGGTGTAAACCTTCTGGATACAGTTTTCCACAGGTTGGGTACAGCTTCTCTCGGTCGTCTTTACTCAGCTCAGTGCCAAATGAATTAATGGTGATGATAAAGGCACGTCTGTCTGCCTCAAACTTAGTGAGCAAAACAAAGAATAAAGAGATGTTATTAGAGATCTCATTCTAAATTAAGGTGAGGATGTTTTTTTCAGTAAGATAAACCATGGAAACTTAAAAAAAAAAGTGGACTTCAGAGCATTAGAAACATACCTTATTTTAAAAATTGTAAATCCTAATTTGCAATTTCCTAAACTTGTTAAATTTTAACTAGGAAATCAAAGAGTGTTTTGCAGACACTGCTTTTATTCTTTGATTTCTATACTGAAAATATCATCTCTGCTACTTCCTCATTTCTGTACTTAGTTACTCGGACGTTGACAACAAAAAAAATTCCTCACACACCCTCCTGAAGTTATGAAATAATACTGTTATTATTATTATTATTAATAATAGTAATACATGAAAGGACCAAGAATCAACAGATATGTTCTGGGATAACTCAGAGAGCTGTTGAGAGTGTAGGTTGAATGGAAATTTTGCAAATAAATTGTTTCTAACTGCACATTTGATGCCATAATTCAATAAGGTGGAGGGGGCTGTTTCCTTGCCAAGTTAAAGTTTTCAGGTGTTTCAAATAGCAGTTAATTTTTAACACATAAAATCAAAGGCTATGTGTCTTCTGCCAGGTTTAGATGCCTGTAGTATCTGTATTTTCCCTGCAGCAGTAGACTGAAAGTCATTCTAGTATCTAGATCTCAGGTTGTTCTTTGTTCAAGGCAAAATTTCACTTGCCATTCTTACAGTATGGATTAAAAATGCAATGGCAAATAAAAATAATCTTACTCCATTCTTTCTGATTTAAATCTATTCTTCTCTTTTGTGATCTAAATTGACTATGGTTTTATTTCTTTCCTTTAACACTTACTTTTGCGTTGTAAGAACAGCAGAGCCCTGCTAATTGCAGGGATTACACAGGAATATCTTCCCAGTGAAGCATGTACGGTATACACACATTTTAGGCAGCTTGCAAAATTTCTTATGCTGTGAATTTTTGATCTGTTTTAATCAGAAAAGTACTCTTTTCTGTTGAATAAGTCTGCATTTGCAATGCAATTCTACAACTTTAGCAGTTAAGCACATATTCATAGGTCCTGCTCCTGTGTACTGGAACACACTGTAACAGGGACCCAGCTGCCCTCTGGCACTGACTTTAGAGTAAGGAAAATGAGTAAACAATAGAGAAATAGTGAGAAGAAAACAAGTGTGCTTGAAAAGATTTCTAGCTAATGAATAACAGGGCCAAATTTCACTTGCCTTGTTAATACGAACAGGCATATCAGCCCTGGGAAACTGTCTTGGAAGGACAAAGGCTTTGTTTTTTTAACTTGTTAAAGACATGTAGAACCTAGCTGTTAGATTTGTAATATTTTGTTAGGAAAAAAAAAAAAAAAAAGCATGCTCAGATGCAATTGCAACTAATGCTAGCAGGTTTGGGGCCTACTTCCAGTGGCTCCCAGTCTGCGAAAATTTGCAGGATCGGTCCCATCCATACAGACCTCTCAATTCATCATATTATTGGCACGTGAGGTTCTCCATAGTGAGTAAAGCCATGAGGCAGTTATTTGGTGACTTGGGCCATTTGCTTGCTGCAGGCAGAGGTGGAGGCACAGGACAATCATTTTCTAAGTGCTTTAGTTTCCATATGGGAAACTGAGGTAGCGTGTCTGCTACTTGAGAATTAGCATGGGGTCCTAATAACAGGCACAGCACTAGTTGCAGTGCAGTCCTGCAGTTTCTTGCCACATTCAGAGTTTAACATGCAACATTTCCTGTCCATGGTGGAAGAGAGATTGTCAGTACTTTTAATGTGGAAGGTTGGCACCATGACTGGTAGTCAAGGAGTTGGGGAACTAAATACCTCAGCCCTCATTCTGATAGGGTCAGGTTGGTAGTCTTACATATAAGATTACAGAATAAATAGCAAGTATTCTTTTGAATAATTAAAAATTTGTCTTTTTGTGAATTCAACCATTAGCAATATCTGTTTTCTGTGTGTGTCTTCAGGTTAGTAAAATGTTATAGAAAAGGAAATCTTCTAAAGAAAAGATTATCCTCCTAGCTGATTGACATTAGACAGGGGTTTTAAAGAAGCTTATCATAGACCAAACTGTTACCACTGGTATAAAGAGCCTTTTACAGCGTGGCTAAACCAGCATTGGTAACTAATCTGCTCTCAGCAAGAATTTCTAGCTAAAAATGAACTTTCTGAAAAATGTGAATCAACTGTGGGAAATGTCTTTACCTCTGCCAGCCAATTTATCGATTTTTATTTTGTAGAGAAGAATAGTCAAAATACTTAATTTCTGGTCAATTTGATTAAAAACTATTTTCTTTTGAATATAAATTGAAACATTATGACCTGGTTAAAAAAAATATGGAATTGCATTCCCTTTTAGGATGTTGTTTTGTAAGATGTAATTTGGGCTCATTCTTCCTTCAGAGGTGAGGTCCCAGGGTTATTATCTCTCTCCTATAATACAAACTTTTAGTGTGATATCACTAGAGGTCAGTGAATTTTTTTCAGTTTCCAGGGTCTAAGTTTTGCTTATCCAGAAAAAGCAAATGGGTGGTCTGGCTCTCAAACTCTGCAAAGAACTCTGATAAACCCCATGAA
>NW_010119484.1:27245-42396 GCF_000699245.1 Pterocles gutturalis | reverse complement strand
GAAAAAAACCTTGAAAAACCCCAATAAAAAAAAAAAAAAAAAAAAATTGGAGCTGAATATTGAGAACTCAGTTTTAGGAATTTCTGCATCTTTTATTACAATAACACATACAAAAATATCATTCACTATGCTGCAGGTATACTTTGGGGAGGAGGACGACATTAGGAATGGAAAAAAGAAATATTAAAATTTTCTGAGAGACAAAAATAAAACATGGAATATTGGAGTTTTCTGTATGGCACTAGTTCCAAAGGTCACTCAACTCTGACTTCAACCATTAATTTTAATAGGAGAGTAAACAAACATAGTAGTGCCGTGAAGCTTAAAAATTATTGATTAGTAAATATACAGTAATACTAGACCGTAGCTATCCCAGATTTAATTTTGAGCTAGGAGGTATAAGAACAATCCACTTTTTCATTTTTTCTACATAATACAGAAAAATGTTAAGAGGTAACAATTAGAGATTAGTGAACCATTTATTCTGTTCTGCTCTCTTGTTATAGAAACATATTAACTGAGGCTGCTTCTCTAGTCAAGAGGTAAAAGTCATCCTAGAATAGTCTTCATTACATCTTAGAAAAACAGTTATTATTCAGAGGAGAAGCAGACATTTGACAGATAACTTGCAAATGGAGAGAGAAGGAACAGGAAAAATCAAGTAACCTAATTATAAGAACATTGTGGAGTACTCTAATGTACAAAGACCAAATTTTTCTTACCTCAAGAATAGGTCTCATTATTTCAGCTGTAGTACCACCTTGTTTTTCACAAAACTTATAAAACGCCTCAAGATAAGACTACATGAAAGAAGAAGAGAAATATTTTAAATGCTACTTAAGACCTGGAACAGCACAGCACATAGTCATGAACCTCATCTTTAAACAGTTCTATTAACTTTGATAATTCCATCTCTGAATTTAGATTCGAGTATTTGCTTAATTACTTTGCTGGATTGAAAGTTAAATTATTAATATGACAATATCTTGTTATTACAATATGGGTTCATATATGTTTTCAAAAGTTGTTGTAGGACAGGTATTATGTTTTCTTTGCTCTCTGAAGAAGGAACTTCTTGAGATTCATTGAGCTTCCACTGCATAACAAGCAGATGGCTGAAGGAAACTCTACATTTATAGTGTGGAGGAGGGGATTTGGGAATATGCCACGGCTGTTGGGCCAGCACTGTGAGGATACACAAACTAATCCCTAGTATTCTACCCTAAACCCTGGATTAGGAAAGGACAGCAGACATAGCTTCTGTAATACTGGGCAGAGCCCTCCGGTCTATTAAGGATTCTGACCTTTGCACCCATTTCAAAATACATGTGCAGGAAAAACCCTAAATATCTCAGAGATTCTATTCCCCCTGCCTCTCACAAAATACTGTTTTAGGGAACATTTATGTTATCAAAATGCATTTGCTACAACTTCATACAATCTTGTTAAAAGAAGCTGCTGCTAACTATGCAATTAAGTGAATTTTAAGTAGAGACATCTCGAGGGGGATCTGCTGCATGGGATTATGCATTAGGTTCTGTGTAGCGCTATCTGATAGTAGGACTGAAACATAATTGATCACATTGTCAGCAGAAGCAGAGGAGAAAGGATATGTTAATAATTTAGAAATGTTCACGGAATGATCCACCAGATACTTAAAAGATGAAAAAACAACAAAATAGATTTAAGAAGTGTAAATATGTGATCATCCACACAGGATATAAGAACCAAATCTGTATGTTACCAGATGTAAAAAAGAATGTCTGCTTTAGTAGTACTGTGAAAGAATTAAAATACTTGGGCATAACTGATGTTTCTCTGAATGAGAGGAAGTAGCAGAATATTTAAGAATCAAATATTGTTTATGGGAATTTATAAACATGGGAATTTATAAACATAATTTGTAAGACAAATATAAGAATTTTTTTCTTTCCCCCTAGTGCCATTAGATCACTGTAAGAATACTTCCTGCAGTCTAGGCCACCCACTGTGAAAGAAAGATAACAAAGGATTTTGAGAGAATGTGCCACGAGGAACCATTAACAGAATGAAATAAGTATAGCCCTTAAAGAGACCATCCTCAAAGTATTGACTTGTGTGCTAATATTTGTAAAGTACTTTGAAAATGCAAGGCACACATTAGATCCATATTCTCACAGCAGTGTGCTGTAGCAATGCTAAAGATAATTTTAAAAGGAATAAAATTATACAAAATCTTTAAGTAAGACACAGCTAGACTCAAAGCAATTGAGCAATTTTCAAATCACATCTACCTTTTATAAATAAGTGTTAGCCAAAAGCCTGTCTAGGCTCACTTAGAAACTAACAGTTCTGTGGCATTTGGTGGACAACTGAGTTATTCGTAAACAAATAGATTTGGATATTAGTCTGACATCTAAAGCATTAATGAGATACTAAATTAGAATTTGGATGCAGACCTAAAATTTGAAAACTATCCAAACAGTGGAGTAGAAATGAAAGGAACTGGATTTTATTCTTGAACTTGTCATCAACCAGTTGACCTGAGACAGCTTGCTTTATCTCACCATGCTTCTGTTTCCCCATCCCTAAAACAGGGTTAATGATACTGACCTCCTTTTCTGAGACAGTTTGAAAAAACCCAAGTATTATAGTTACATTGCAAGAACTTGCCTTGTACAGTTTGTTGCGCATAATTTCAATGTTCATTTCATCCAGGTCATTTTCAGACAAGCAGTCTTGAAAGAAAGCAGCTGAAAGCAGAATTTATTATATTGCAGTATGAATTGACATGCTGATAATATGTATCTCTTGTCTATTGCCCTTCACCAGTTTTGAGCAAGGATCTGAGGTTTCTGTTGTACAAGAAAGAGTGATATAACAGAGGGGAAGAGAAATTCTCTTGATTTTCCCCTTATCCTCCTACTCCTTCCTTTTAATGAGAATCTGCTGTGAAGGGAATCAATCAGTGCTGCAGCCAGAGTCCACATCTCCAGAGAGAACCAGATGAGAAATGCTAATGAAAGCCCTAATCTTCTCTGAAGTATATGGTTTGGGTATTAGGGAGATTTTCTAGTGAGGAACATGAAAGATAATTTTTGTCTTAAATCACGTGAGTATTCCGCAATTGTTCAGGAGAATCCTCTTTCCTATTTTCCCTCTTCCTCTTTGGGTATGTCTTTATGGGGGAAAGGCAACAGGTTGACACTAGTAAGGGGCACAAGCCTTGACCTTGACTATCTGTGCTTCCAGGTCCTCTGCAGAACTGGCTGAAGAGCAAGCTTTTGAACAGGGAGGCAGAGGATGAAGTTCATTTGTGCAGCTGGACTGCTTAAAAATACTGTATTCATAACCAACAAAAGTATGTCGCTCCCTCAGTGTTCCTCAGCTTTGTCAGTGGGACGGGCCAGTGCTGCCTGATAGAGAGCGTTGTCTCGGACAGGGAGATGGTGTTTAAAGAGAGCATGTGAGCCTGGCTGTGTTTTGTGATCTTCTCCCTTCGTACTCTCCCAGCATCCAGTTTTTGGAGGGACAATATCAGAGGATATAGCTCTGACAGTTCCCTTTAGTATCTCTTTGTGGATCCATTGACTGCGAATTTGTTCCATCTTTTTAAAATCTGACACTACTCTCTGGTTTTACAAACTTGTTTAGCGGAAAAGAATTGCAGAAATTTACTACCAGCTCTATTAAAAAAAAAAAAAAAAAGTTTTATTTTACCTGTTTTAAAATTAGCTTTCTGCTGGGATTTGGTCTTCTAAACGATTTGGTAAGCAAATCTTTTTGGTGTGGTTTGGTTTGGTTCGGTTCGCAGCTCCCTGCGGACAAACCAGTGCCCTCAGGACTTTGTAAACATTGTCCATCTCTCTCTTTAGCCTTGTCCTCTCCAAACTGCAGTCCAGCCTTTTCAGTTGGTCTGCACACGGCGGCGCTATCCCCTTCTCCATTTTAGCTGTCCTGCTCTGCACCTTCTCTGGTTTCACTGTGCAGGGTGTCAGTGCCCAGGTACTGGCGGCGGGGGCTGCAGGGTGACCTCTGTGAGGAGAGGCCAGGGCTGCCCCGTGCCGGACACAGCCGGTTCCAGCCGGCATCAACGGACCCACCATGGGGCACGGCTGAGCCCTTCAGCCAAGCTGGTGGTGTCTCTGGGAAAATATATTTAAGAAAGGGCAAAAAACACTGGATGTAGATAGGAGGAGGGTAAAAAAAATTAAGAAACACCAAAGTCAGAGAAGGAGGAGGAGTGGCTCCATGGCACTGGAGCAGGCACTCCCTGCCGCCTGCGGAGGATCTGCGCTGGAGCAGATGCTCCCGACAGGAACTGCAGCCTATGGAGAGCCCATACTGGAGCAGGGGATAAGTGTGAGGAGGAAAAATCTGCCTAGAGAAACAGCCGTGGATGAACTGTGAAGTGCCCCCGCTCCTTCTGCTGCCCGTTGCCTCTCCAAAGGGCCTGACGGCAGTAGCAGCAGGGGCTGAAGGAGAGGAGCCTGCAGGGAAGGAGTGGGAAAGGGGGGAGGAAAGGTGTTTTTCCCAAGTGTGTAGATGTTTGCTTCTTTCTGTTTGTTTACTTGTTTCCTAATGGCTGAACCAGTAACTAAATATATTCGTATTAAACAACAATAAATCAAGTTATTTTTCCCCGTGTTGAATCTGCTTTGCCTGCTGCAGTACTTGGTAGCTGATCTCAACCCACAGGCTCCTTTCCCCAGCCCCTCTGTAGCCCCCCGCCCCTACATTGTGCTGGAGGCGAGGGTTGAGTGAGTGGCTTGGGGGGAGTTTGGGTCTGTCTGGGGCCAACCTGCCACACCTTCTTGAGAAGCAGAACCCAATCCACTCACAGTGCTCCGGATGAGGGCACACAGTGGTTTCATTTATGTTCAAATCCTTCCAGTTCTATCTTATTCTCAGTACCCTTCGCAGCAGTGCCCCACGCCTGGTTAGTTTTTGCTTGTTCATGTTGGTTGCTCCAGCACATTGAGCAGAATTTCATCTCAATTTCAGAATGCAACATTACAAAGCCTCGCCCTGTTTTGCTTTTAGATTTAGTTCTTCAAAATAGGGATTTTCTCTGTTTTTGCATCATACCCAAATCCCAAGAGGGAATCCTGGCTCTACCACATCTAATATTTATTAGCAACTGTCTGCTTCTTGATCTTTAGTGAGGGATAGGCAAGATTTCATCTTACATTTTTTAGTTATAGATGCAGGTGTTGAAATAAAAATCTAGATGCTCTAAATCAGCAGCTACTTTGGGTATAAAAGATATTGAGTAGCAGGTTTTCTTTGTGCCTACTACCCAAAGTTGATATAGAAGCTGTTGATAAATGTTACTAGAAAATGTCCTGAAAACCATTTCAGAAGTGCTTGATCCACACGTCATGTTTTGTATTACCAAAACACAGCATACCCAGTGGAAAACATGCTCCTCCATCTGAGATATTCTTAACAATACAGGATGAGTAGTTTCAAGAAGCAAATAAGAAATAATTTAGGGTTCCTACCTAATGGTGTGTCAACCAAAATTGCATTGAACAACTCGGTGGGGTTTGAGGCAATGCTGACTGCTTCCATTTGCTCAAAACTCCCCAGTGGATGGCACTTGGGAACAAGTTCAGCTATGGGCCGCTGATGTAGTGTGCCAGTTATTAAAAGAATTACGTTGTCAATCATATAGCTGTATCTGTATTTGAAAGAAAAAGCAAAAGAAATTAACCTTATCTTTGCAAGGAATTTTCCTTTGAAAAAATACGAACCCCAAACTTCTGAAAATTAATAGTAATACTAAAGTCAGAAATGACCACAGTATTCACAGGTTTGTACATTCATTCTGTGTCAATGTCTTATCAAAAACATACAGAAGTTTAAATAGCAAGTAGGTAACACACAGTTTTAATTTTAAATGCATGACTAAGTTTGGGAAAGAGACACTTTTAAAGATGGGGAAATTGAAACATGAATATAATAACCATAACATCTGTGACAAGTGACAAATGAGTGGTATCGAAAAGTAAATCTCCTAAGCTAGCAGCTTCTCTAGTTTGGGATTTTGTTATTTCATATGGACCATCTGGACAGAGAAGTGCCTGGGAGCCTCAGCACTAAACCTGCAGAGTTTGTGGATGGAGCAATCTTAGGGCTTTCTTCTCACTCAGCTTTAAACATCCTCCCGTGTGGAAAGTAAGAACAGGTTCTCACATGTTGCTTCTTTATTGCTAAAAGTTTTATTTTCTAGAAGTTTTCTATCAGCTTCTTACTAGTTTTACTGTCAGAGAGGCTGATGTGAGTTTTGTCAGTGACTTGGAAACGTGAAAGCTATTCCCTTGGGATGCTTATAAGAAGGAGGCTAGCCTTCAGCTTGCGTTGTTGATTCAGAACACAGCTAGAGACACATAGGGATTAATACTATCTCACACGAAATCTGGGAGGGGGCTCAGGGACCTGGTGAAATGCAGTTCAATGATTTACTAATTGTATTAAATATCTTAAAATAGTGTCTCCATTATTAAATAATAGTAGTGTGCAGAGATTGTGTGTATACATGTACACATGCATGTCAATGAGCGTAAGAAAAGAGCTGCCATAATTTTCATTTTTTCACTTTCATTTCTCTGAAGTAAAATGTAAACATCGTATGCCTCAGGTCAAGGCTGTCCTAGGGCAGTCTTTAAGATCCTGTTGATATATTTGCCTGAAACTGGTCAGCTATACTTGACCCCCCCCAAAAAAAAGAAAGAAAAAAAAAAAGGTACTTTGTTTTGCTGTTATGGTAAAAATACTCCTGATAAATATACTAAAAAATACTATGTTATATCCTGCTGACATTTCACTAATCGAGGTTGTTATACTGTTATAAAGCAGATCCTTGTTTTTAATGTTGTCTAAGCCATTCATTGACAAGTTTTATCTATTTATAACAGTATTGAGATCAGAACTTTCTCTTCATCTGGCATCAAACAGAACTTGTATTTTTTAAAAAGTTATTTGGATCTAAGTATCTTGCTATGCAGAACATAAAGTGTTTCTAGTTTTAATGTTCAAATGGTATTAAAAGTATAGCAGGTGTATGATGTGTTGTCTTTACCCCTCTAAAAAAAGCCTAGAACTTGCCAGATGCCTAGAATTTAAATCACTGCCCTGTACATCATGAAATTGCTAATCTTGCATGAGTCATCCCCACAAACTTTGGTTTTGCAAATTCTCTGACTTAAATGATATCTGAAAATTATAACCATTTTTCTCAGTCTCTACCTGCCACTGTACACAGAAAAAAATCTGCCTGTGTTCTTTAAAATAAGTAGTTGCAAAGATAGCAGCTCTTCATATATATTTTTTCAGAACTTATACTAGCAAATAAAGTATGTAAGTGTTGCAGTATAAAACTAATTTTGCTATTTTTGAAACTTCATAGAAATTCAAGTGCGATGTGTTTACAGTTTTAACTTGTAGCTGTGCTTTTGCTTTGAGTCTATGTGGCAAGCTATGCGGTAACATTACTTACGTGATAAAATTCAGAAAAGTGGCAAGGGGTTCAAAAGCGTGGTTTCTAAAGTAATGAAATTCTGTGAGTAGTTTTGCTTTCAGTTTATCATCGATGGTGGAAATAGTGAGAGGGCCAGTTTCATTAGCCAAGAAGTTGCCATAGTCTGTAGTCTGTAGATGTAACTTCAGATCTGAAATTAGATTCAACAAAGATCGTGAGAATAAACTGTTATGTTGTCTACAAACCAAATAGAAAAACTTTAAAAATGCTAATTTCTAACATTATATTTTTGTATAAAGGGTCTGATCATACTCTGTTGAAAAGGTTTTGCCATAGATTTAGCATAGAGCAAATGCATAACTGCTGCAAATTTGTACTGCCTTCTACCAGTAGGACTGGCGTGGCACAGGAAAGCACAAGTAATTTACATCTTTGGTGGAAGTTACAGTGGCAACTTTAGTTTTGAGCCACACCAGGTACAGTGTTAATTGCTGCTGTCCCAAGCCTCTTCCCGATCAGGTTTGTTCAATGTCTTGATTTCTCTGATTTATTCAGGGCACCACTTTTGCACGACTATAACATGTCAGTCCTATGGACTGTTATGCATCAATAGGAATCATCCTCTAACTTCATTAAGATCTTAAATTTTCATATGAACCATTTAAAACTCCGGTAAGACTATAATCCTATGTTATCGGGCTGCTCAAAGAAGAGGAGAGACCACATCTTGCCTGGCTGAGATTCTGGGCTCCAAATGGCTTCTGCAATGGAGCACTTGAAAGGGAACAGTCACACTCTCTGAGCATTTCTGGTTTCGCTTTATCTGATTTGTGGCTGCTAAAGCCATAAATGGCTGCTAAATACCAGATCCTGAGAAGCTGTTCTAAAAACTTGGGTTATTGTGACATATTCTCTCTGAGCTCCCAACCCTGATAACTAAGGAAAGTGGGTTGATTAGACAACAAAGTCGAAAGAAACATTTGTAATATCAAAGAATTAATTTGTCAAATTTCCTCTGCTAGCTATTTTCCACTATGAGGCAAAAGTAAGGATTTGGATCAGTTCTTAGTGTTCAAAGCAGTTTAACATTTCCTTTTAGAAAAGCCCCTGCTATATTGCATAATTATGTTCAAAGGCTATATTAAAACTACTGTAAATTATAGATTGGGATAATGTTATATGGTTAGGGCATTCATAATGATTAGATTTCCAGATAAAATTTGAAGTGATATTCAAGGAAAAGGACAGCAACACTCCCACTGACTGAAAAAAAAAGGTGTACCTAAAAGGGAAGTTAATATTATCAAGGTGTGCATTTATCAGTTTAATAGCTACTCTTTCCTAATTCCCCGTGTCTCTACTTTCTTAGTATGCAATAAGGTTGCCTACACTGAGACTTAAAGCGAAAGAACTGGTACATTGCAAATTCAAACTCCTACATCTAGCACTCTAGCTTACTGAGATAGATAACCCTCAGAGTTTTCTATGCAGTTTAGCTGCCACTCGAGCTCATTTTAGCCATTACATCAACAGAATCTTGTCTAGGACAGCCTTACTCAGGTAGCTGTCTGGAACAGTTAGCATTTCTGTAGGATCTTCCTGCAATATACTGAATTTAAGCTGGCAGTGTAAACTGATTGCTTCTTAAAATTATATAGGTTGTCACCAAACTGTTGTCAAAAGAAGGCAGAGGTAGTTGGTCTTTCAATGGTCAGAGCCAGATACTAGGAAGTGGTCATAGTTTCAGTACAGGCTTCCATGTAGGAAAAAGAAAGAGAATCCAAATATGAAAAAAGAAAAGCACTTAATTCAAGAAAGAGAGAAAGGTAAGAAAGATTAAGAGATAAGCAAAAATGCTGAATTGTACCCAGAAATTAGTCTAAATATGTAAGACTAACTTTAAAAAAAATCACTAATATTTTCATATCACGTGTACTCTTCCAATGAAAAATGATTTTTACTTTCTCTTTTTATTGAAAAGGTAAAAATACTTGGCATATGGTGTGTTTAGATAATACTACCTCATTACATGCACAGAGCTGAATTCCAGCTTTCCTCAATTCCTTTTCAGATGAACCACTGATATCTACCTTGAGTCACACTCTGTGACTTTCAGAGGCTTAGTACCTAAAGCAGACTTCAAAAGCCAAATATCAACCTCAAGTATTGACCGTCCTGAAGCATGTTTAACGTCATCATGAGATGAACAGAAACCAAACCCAAATGTTTGAGAGTAGTTTGACAAGACTGTGCTAACATTCCTCAGTTCTCTTATTGACTGAGTGCCTTCAAAATCCATGCCCGAAAGTAAAGCATGAAAAATATTAGCTGTAACACATCAAATAGCCCCACCTGGCTCTCAGAAGCTATGGAGGAAATACTATGCCCAGGAATATTGGATTTATGACCCTGTCACTTCCACAGCCTGCTTTAGAGAAGTATTTTTTCTAAATGTCAGCATGCATACTGTATGTGTAAGAAACAATATTCAAATCTATCCCATGGCTTTGGCCAAAACAATTGAGAAAAGTCATCCACAAGCTACAATAGCATATAATATCAATCAGGAATGTCATAACCAGAGTTCACACCATGACAGAGTTCAGTGCAGCTCGGAGACTGCACTGCTGGTCTTACATCATGATATTCCCTTGGCTGTTGGCATAAGTAAAACCTGGGGACTAGCACAGTCAGTTAATGTGACCTGATGTCCTGGCAGGAGTAGATGGCTGAGCATTACAGGGGCTTCAGACATTCCCATTCTCCAAAACTTTTTTAGGGATGGTAGCTGCTTCTTTTCTCAGGGGCTCTTGGAGACCTAAACAAGACCCTGGGCTTTTCACAGCATGTCCACAAGATCCCTAGGAAAGAAAATTATTGTATTTCAGCTGTCACTATTGTTGCCATCCATCTGCATCATGTGTTTCCTCATACAATTATATGCAGGAAAATAATATGTAGGAAATATATGACTTTAAATAATGTGATTTTAAATCACATTATTTTAGTCACAATTGAACAGCAATCAAACACAATCTTTAGTATGTCTAAAGGGAATTAATGCACAGAGGGAGACTGGTTAAGATGAACACAGGAATGATGCTGATCAGGAAGGAGTATTGAAAGAATTTGAACAAAGCATTAACCTGGTCTCTCAGCATCAAGGACACGGAGTCTAGTCTGACTCCTCATTTGACAGCCAGCTACCCCCAGATTTCAGTTACACTGTTATTTCAGCCACCCCATACTGGCGTGTCCTGGCACTGGCAAGTTAAGTGAACTTATTTCAGTTGGTAGGAGCAGAGCTGGGCTGCTTGTCCTTCTGTGACCTAGTCGGCCTTCTAGAGAGAGTCAGTCTTTCTATCCCGCAAGGAAGCAAGGGAAGAATAAAGCACTGAACTGAACACTGCCCCCCTTCCCCCTGGCCCCCTATACTCTACTTCAAAGACTGTCAGCAGGGTTCTTTTGGGGATCCCACTCCCCTGAAACATGACGTAGGGCCAAAAGTAGCATGCTGCATTGCAGAGGTTTCAGCCGGTGTTGCAGCCCAAAAGGTTGCTCCATGGAAATTATAATAATTCAAACAAGCCCAAAAGGATGTCTAAGTTAAGGTGAAGTCCTTTTCTTCTCTCTGTGTGGCCCTGAATTGAGAGGGCACAGTGGTATCGTAAGTCAGTTAGCATCCTCCTTTTTTTCTTTCCCTCTCACTGTTGTACTTACTCTGTGCTTATCGAGCAGATGTAAAGCACTAACCTGCAGGGTTTTTTTTGTGGTTCTTCTGTACTGACATTATGGTTTCCCCTCTAGAGATATCAAAACCACTTTGAAATTAAAAGATCTTTTTGATTCTATTTATGGGTTACTTGGGGTGGTTTTGATTTTATTTCAGAGTGTTTGTTTTAGCATATTTATAATATTTTTAACTTAGGCCCGTTTTTGTGGTGTGGTGCTATGCCACAGAATGCAGAATGGGGTGCATTTATTACCTTTTAATGTGAAGACATGGATGGAAGGCACTGCTGGAAAAGCACAATAGTACTGCAATACAAATCCACATGCTGGATCTTTTCATTGGAAACAAAATACAATGTATGCATAAAGCTCCATTTTTTACTGTAGAGGTAAGGGTCTGTGGTTTTGGTGCTCTGTATACTCATGGTGCCAGTTCAGTATTACAGCATCCTGTATGTGCAGCGAGATAAGTGTATTTAGCCTCACGTGCAAATCCAATACATCTCATATTTTCATTGTAAGTAATACATTTGGTAGATAACTGATGAGAATTTGTTAGCTGTCTAAAATAAGTAGAAAATGTTACAATGGAGAAAAAGATGTAGCTGAACAGAGAAAAAAGGGAAGTATTAGTGGGTAGTGGAGATGTGCTTGTAGATGGGTAGATGAAGGCTGCTGCTTCTGTTGCTGAAACAATTTGCATTCTAAAATTGAATGAACATTAGAATAAGGTTCAAAAATTTTAAAAGTGATTGTTCTTTATAATATAAATCTTACTTAGAAAAGGAATTTATCTCTGCATTGTGATGTCCATCTGTTGCATGCTCTTAGTAATGTTGAAAGTTTATATATCTCAGAAATATGGTTGTAAATAACTTTCTTGTATCATGACTTAAAATTTACACAATTTTTCTTAACTATTCTTAACATGAGCAAGTATTCTTCTAGCAATGGCGAGGGAAATCCTTTTTTCTTGTATGTTTTTTAAAATATGTAAACCTGTGTATTTTCTTCTTATTCAAAAGTAACCAGGACTTTTTTTTCTTCGTGGAGCCTTTGATGACATCATTTGTTGTGCTCCTCTGCAGAGACAAGTGGAGGAAGAGCAAGTTTTAATAATGCCATTGTTCTGTCCTTTGTGTTTTTTATAAATGTTTGAAGCTCTGTTACCTTTTTCTGAAGTCTGTATACTCATGAAGCAGGACTTTTTGACTTAAACAATTAATTAAATCATAGAATCATAGAATCATAGAATGGTTTGGGTTGGAAAGGACCTTAAAGATTGTCTCGCTCCAACTCCCCTGCCATGGGCAGGGACACCTCCCACTAGCCCAGGTTGCTCAAAGCCTCATCCAGCCTGGCCTTGAACACCTCCAGGGATGGGGTATCTACAACTTCCCTGGGCAACCTCTTCCAGTGTCTCACCACCCTCACAGGAAAAAACTTCCTCCTAATATCCAATCTAAATCTACCCTCTTTCAGCTTAAACCCATTACCCCTCATCCTCTCACTACACTCCCTGATCAGGAGTCCCCATCTCTCCTGTAGCCCCTTGAAGCACTGGAAGGCTGCTATAAGGTCTCCCTGGAACCTTCTCTTCTCCAGGCTGAACAACCCCAACTCTCAGTGTGTCCTCCTAGAGGAGGTGCTCCAGCCTCCTGATCATCTTTGTGGCCCTATATATGTCAAATACAGTGTCAAGAGTGTCTGTAGTCTTTAAGTTGCATAGATCACAACTACTGCTACAAATAGGCTACAGAAACTGTTGATTTAGTCCAGCTGATACAAGGAATAGATTTCAGTTCTCAGAGTAAGTGTATACACGTGTTCTGTGTGTCGAAACTGCTGTTGTATGAATTGGGGAGCTGATACAGCCCTCCAGCTTATCAGCTGAAGTAGGTACATGCACTTGGTCAGTTAAATAGTCTTTAGATCCCATTGACTCTACTGACAATCTCTTCTTTAACTATGAAAGGAACTTTATCCTGCTGACAGGCAAATACCTACATGGATCTATTTAAATGTAGTTGCTTTAATCTGCAAGATGAATAGCAAGCAACCTTCCCAGGCTTACATTGTTATTATATTAATAGTTTAGACAGCCTCAAAACTCCATTGTGTGTGAGAATCATCAGGTTCTGCACTTTCCATTTCCCCGAATGCATTACTGCTTGCACAAAGCAACCAGTGCTTGAAACAGAGTGAGCTCATTATTCCTCCTCATTTCTTTTACAAAGTAATGCAATATACTGCATGTTATACAAATTATTTCAGTGTACAGTCATAGGTTTTATTTTGGAGTCAGGGAAAGAAACTTCAACTTCCTTTAGAAAGGTGATTTTTTCTGCTCAATTTTTTTTCCTGACAAGTGTCTAGAGGTGTGTCATATGATTCTTTGTACAAGTCTGTCTTCATCAGGCTGTGACCAGTCTTGGCCACAGAATGGTGTTTTGGAAACTGGTGTGTGTTCTCATTATTACTGTGGCAAAGTCACCTTGAAAAAAAGATTTTTTTTTTTTTTTTGTAATCTTGAGAATAGTTCAGTTTTATCTTTGTGAAGTCTAGTTTTCTCTTCCTGGTAAGTAGAATGTCCCCCACTGCCCTAAAACTTGTGAAGTAATAAAGTTCTAAAATTATATCTTTTATAGAGAAACTCTGAGCCAAATGGTAAGCTTTTAATAAGATTTTGGAAACTATTTTATCCAGCTGAAATGATATGAAACTTCTATACCTGAACAGTTCTATAGCATGGTTAAAATCTGTGAGAAGGTTATCAGTCTCCATAGGAACTCTAGGGATGAGATTTCCAAACCTTATCTGTAAACTAGAAAATCTCATCCTTTGGATTGCTTTGCAAATCACAGTCTGTACAATCCTAGGGTCATTTCTGTGCAAAGCTATTAACTTAAATATGAGAACAGTTCTTCAAAGGACATCAGGGTTATCGCTGTTTTTTAAGATAAGCTTTCAATACCTTTTACCTTCTTTCTTCAAAACTCTGAGCAACAGTATGTCTTCCTAAAGAAAATAAACCAGCAGACTTACCTTCTAATGTCTCACACTGTGCTAAATTGACATAGTCCGCACTTGTCAAGATCCCAGCTTTGAACCCTCGGACCAGACCCTCCAAGTAGCCATGGTCCACATTGAAGTAAAACTCTGAGTATCCTGGCATGGAGAAAAGGAGTTTCAGTCTCTCTGCTGGATACTTGATGGTACTGAATATGTGCCACCAACTGTTTTCCTTCTTTGTAGAAGGAGTGACAAATAGTCACTGATTTCCTGCCAGCCTATGATTTTGTTTTACCAGCTGGTTTCTTCCTGTTTCTTGCTCCCAGTGTAGCTCCAGTATAGTTGATGCTTACACAACAGCCAGCCAGCAAATCCAACTCCCTCCTGTCAGAGCCAGAAAATGAACATATTATTGTTGAAAGAGAAGCCAAAAAGGAAGTATAAGATTTAACCATTGCTTGCAAGAATGATCTGTACTGATTGGAAAATGAGAAAGCATGTTACAAAGCTTGATAGCATTTTTGCATTTCTTAAATGTACTATAAACAAGAAGTTATCTGAGAATGACTACTGAAGAAATATTTCTGCACTAAAATGGTGGGCTGCCTGTTCAAGGAACTTAGTTTAGTGTCTCTGTATACCTTTTTGTGTTTAACAGTTTTGATTGCTGGAAATTTTCTGCTGCTCATCTCTATAAATAAATAAATATGTTTAACCTTTAAAGTGAGTATCCAGAACTAACCTCAAAACTATAGTTTGTCCAAGTTCCAATCAACATCCTCTGGTTATTTTCACTAAGATGTGGAAATAACTCATATTTTTCCTCTTACAGGATGAGGATTATAAAAATAGGAATCTCTATTTCAATAATGCAGATTTAGAGCCATTTTAGACTTCCTGATTTTTATTCAATTTACTAATTTTCAAAACTGCTAAATATATAAT